>NW_027118586.1:0-84984 GCF_036417845.1 Apteryx mantelli | reverse complement strand
TACGTAAGCGAGCCGAAGTAATCAAATGAAAAGGAACCGAGCGAGAGCCGTCTCCGTCGCCCCAAAAGGGAAAGCCCCTTCCTCCCGGCGAGGAAGGTTCGCCGTTGATAGCGATCGGAATAACGGACGACCGACATCTAACGGCAGGTGCGTACGCGTTACGGAAAGGACGCCGCGTCCATCCGTCTCTGCGCGCGTGACTTTCTGCGTCTGCGAAGCGTCTTGGTGCTTTAGAGCCCCAAGGCAGCAAATTCCTGTCTTAGGGGAACGGCGGTCAGGCGGCCAGAGAGAGAGGGAGAGGGAAGCGTGCGAATTGTAAAACGGAGAGGTGGCTTTCAGGAAGGCTCAGTTAGCGCGACCCGGGTGAATTGCCTGGCAATGGCGTTTGGGCAGCAGGAAGGCGGCAGCTAGAAGGAAAGTGAAAGCCTCGCGGAGGTTAAGACTCCTTCTCGTCAGTTCCAGCTCCAAGCAATCTTAGGAGGATTTAATTTCCTCCAGCAGCGTTAAGCTGGCTTTGCCGGTATCGGCGCACCGTGATGGAAATGACGGGAAAGGAGTCAGGAACGGAACCGGAACGAGGAAGGTGACGCTGCTTTCGCTAAACCGGAAGGAGCGGCCGTAAAATCTGCTGCCCTCAATTCCCGGGACGAGGCAAGGCTTTTTCAGTAAAGCTTTCCGCATCTGCTGACTCCGTGGGAGCAGCGCCGTTAGAAAAGAGCGGCAGGGAAAGCGGGTGCCGGTAGCATCGTCCTTCCATGCCCTTTGGGGCCGCAGCAAAAACTCTCCGGCTGCGGGAAGGGCTGTTCAGCAGCCGCCTGGGCTGTAACCGCCTGCGAGGCTTTTGCCTTTGAGAGCGCAGAGGCGATGCAGCCTGCTCGGTCGTGCCGAAAACGGGGACGCGGGAGGTTTCTGCAAGATTGATCTCCAGCGGCTGCTTAGTCGAACTTTCCCTTCGCAGCCAGCCCGACTGTCGTCGCGGCTCCCAAAAGAGGGCTTGGGGGAGGCGGTGTTTGTGGCTCGCCTGTTCTCGTTCATCTTGTGCGTGTGTGTGCGCGTGCGTGTGTGTGAGATGTGCTTGTGTGAATTTTTCTTTTTTGCCCTTCCTTCCCTCCTTCCCTCCTTCCCTCCTTCCGTTATTGGCTTTTCCTGGGCCTCCATCAGACCAGAGCTGTCACCTCCCAGCACAGGCTTTAGGCAAGACACGTTCTGCCAGCCACGAGCAGCTTAGCTTTGGCTGCCACAATTTCAGCTTAGCTTTACGCTCTCTGGCACTGCTGTTTTTTTCTTTTTTATAAATTGTGTTACTCCTAGGCGTTGGGCACGTCGGGGAACGACTGCGGGCTCCCGCCCTCAGCCCTTTGTCGGCAAGTTCTCGGGTGTCGAGAGCGGCCGGGGGACTCCGCGTGCCGGCGGAAAGCTTCTCTGCCCGCTCCTGACGGGGAGCCTTCGGCCGCGGGACGCTCGGCGGCGTCCTTCCGCGCTCGTGAGTCGTAGGCCGCGGTTCGCGCGCCAGCAGGGCAGGGTGTGTGTGTGGGGGGGGGGGAATAGCGCCTGGCAGCCCGGCGGCTCCGGCGTCGCTGTTGCTAGCGGGGCCCCGAGGCCCGTGTGCGGCCTCGGCTTGCCTGTCGGGAGCTTTCTTTTGGTGCGTTTGCCTGGCAAAAGCGGCGAGGGAGGCCTCAAGTAGGAATTTTCGCGCCTAGGCGGCTGAGCTGTGCCCCCAGCCAGCTGCCTTGGCCTCGCTTTGCCGCTTAGCGTCGTCACGGCGACTCGGGCGCCCGCGATAAAAACCGTTCCGGGGCTGAGGGGAGGCCCCGCGTTTGCCCCGCTTGGTTGGAGACCGTCGTTAAAGCTTGGGGGGGGGGGGGCGGGGGACACGAAGCTCCGAAAGGGAGACTCTGCCGGTGACCTCGGCGGTCCGATTCGTTTGCAGGCTGACGTTCCGAGGGCCGGCGAGCGGCAGAGGAGCGGCTCAGCCCGTTCGCTTGATTTTGGCGATACTGTTTGAAGGAAGCGCGTAAGTACAGACGGGTCTGGGGGGTTTTCGCCCGAGACGGGAAAGAGCGAGGAAGATCGGAGAGTGCGGAGAAACTAGGTGCCGCGGGCGCTGAGGCTGCGAAGGGCCGAGAGAATTTGGGCTTAAGCATCTGAAAGGGGCTGCTAACGCGCGAGGAGCGGGTAAAATACCGTCGCTGAACAGCAGGCTCCTTTGCAGCCCTCCGTCCCCCTCGGCGGCCTTCTCGTCCGTTTTCCGCGCCTCCGTTCGGCTCCCCGTCCGCCCGTTTGCCTCCCTCTCCCTCTTCTGCCCTGCGCTGTCCCCTTTCTCTGTCCGCCTTTGCCTCCCTCTTTTTCCCTCGCCGCCTTTGTGGCCAGCTCTCCCCCCTTCTCGCTCTCTTCGGAATTGAGGTGCAAATGAGCCGTATTAAGATGCTGCTGTTGAAAGCTTTACGGATTTCCCCACCGCCCGCCATTCCCCCCCCACCCCCCCCAAAAAAAAATGCATCTTGCTTTTCCTTTTTGGTTTATCATAACATGTAGATGCCGTAAATCTCTTGGAGACGGGGAAACATCTGTTTTTACCGTCTCGTTCCTGTTTAACAAGCGCCATCTGCTATTAGGCTCTCAGGAGGGCAGCGATCGCGGAAGGACGCGGTCTTTTGAGATGTGCCTTTGCAAAGGGGGTTCGGCCCCGCCTGGGGGGATGGATCGAAGCCTTTGAGGCTGCCTCCGATCTGTTTCATTTCGTTCTGAATTTCTTCCTTTCTTTGCTTTCTCCTAGGGCGTCTGTCAGCTAACGAGCAAAGAAGGTGGAACGGCCCGTCCGCGCGGGAGAACCGACGCACGGTAAACGCGAATACGCCAGACCTCCGCTACGTCACGGGCGTTTGTTTACGTCCGTGCGTTCGAATCTCTAGTTGCGCGTTCGGGACGCGGCATCTGCCCGGTGTCCGACTCCTCCGTGTAGCGCGGAAGGCGCTGTACAGCTGCCGGTCTCTACGGGAGGTTGTTAGCGAGGAGGAGAACGGCGTGTTCCGGCTCGCGGCCGCCAAACGGGCTCCTTTAGGTCCGCTTTCGGACTTGGGGCCTGCTTCGTCGGTCCGCTTGACGCGGTTTCTCGGGGGGAACGCGAGCGCTTTCCTGTGCTTTTCCCGTGTCGAAACCAACCGGTAGTTTATAGGCCGGAGCGGTTGTGCCGTACCTTCCTTTGAGAGGCGTTTCGTCCTCGTCTCGGGCTTCGGGGAAAATAAATTGGACGGAATTGCCGAAGGCGCGCCTTGAAATAGGCGGGTAAATCCAGAAGCGTGTCTGGATTGCGAGGGGCTCGTGACTTGGTCTTTGTCCTCAACGTCTGCTTTTCTTTCGCTCTTCTTGCAGGCTTCCCTCCGACGATCGGCGTCGCTGCGGCGTCTCGTGTTTCACGGGCAGCGCTCTCTATTCAGTGAGGACGTGAGAACGCCTGCGCTCCCGGAGAGCCCGGGATCCCTGCTCCGGGCTGCTCATTTGAGGCCTCTGTGCGGAGCGTTCTTTCTAGTTACGCGCCCCGCGTGAGCCTCTCCTTCGGCCGTTTTCCCAAGGCGTTGGAAATGCTTCCGGGAAACGCCGTCGTTTCCGAAACGTTTCGCCGTGCCCTTGCCGGTAGGGGATCCCGTGAGAGCGGGGAGAGGCGGCCGACGTCCGCGCGAGGAAAGAAGCGCGGCGCAAAGAAGGGACCTCTTTGGCCCGCCTGGTCCGCTTTGGAGAGTTTTCTTTTGCACCTGAAGATGGGGTCTGCGAGTGCCGCGCGCAGCGCACGCGTTTGTCCCCCCCCCCCCCCCCCCCCCCCGTTCTTTTAGCGAGACCGTGCCGCGTCCTCGAGCTGTTTGTCCCGGGGGGGGAGTCGCTGCGGGAATTGCTGGGGAGGCCCTGACGGCGGGACGTGAGAAAGACGCCTTTGACCGCGTGCGTGCGGGCCGAAAGAAACGTCAGCCGAGGGATCCCGGTAAAGAACTGCTCGCCCGGGGTTTGCTGCCTCGCAACGCGTCGTCGGAGTTTTTTACGAATGCTCCTCCTCGGGGAAGCGCCCGTTCGTTCCGTGAATACGAGTGCAAAAACGCGCACGTTACCGACCCTTGAAAGCGAGTCCGTGGCGCTGGGGGTGGCGTGCGTAGCCGAGCCTAAATCCCGTAGTAACGCCTTTCGATGTCGTTCTCTTCTACGAAAGCCCTTAGAGCAGATGAAAACGTTTCTCCGCCCTCTTTGGTTTGTCGAACGGGCCGCGATCCCGAGAAAAAACCTGCGGCGAAGGAGACGTAGTAGCGGGTTTCCCTAGAGAAGGTGTCTTGTGCTGTGCTCGAGGGCTTGCCGTGCGCTTTGTCCGAGGGCGGGCGGCGAATGCCCGCTTTCCTCTCGAGCGGCCCCTGGGAGCAGAGAGTTGCGCCTCGGAGGCAAGCTGTTTCTTGCAGCTGGCTTTGAAGAAGCTGCCTAGCCGCGCAAAGTAACGGCAGCGCTGGGGAGTCGCTGGAAGCGCTTAAAAGAGCGTCTTTCCCTTTTCGAGAAGGCGATGCGCTTTCCTCGCTAATCCCCGTAGTAACTAACGGAGCCAGGTAAGTGGTAGCTAGGTGAGCGAGCCGTTAGCCTTTCTCCCCTAGGAATAGCCTTTAGGCTGCGATCGCTGCTAGAAAGGGCCGGCTCTTTTCGAAACGGAACGAGCCTTTGGCGGCGCTACGGGACACGAGCTAAAAAGGTGATGGGAATAGTAACGTTTTCATGCTTTAACGTGCCAGACGTACTGTGTGCCAGCATCTCGTGCTGTTGAATAATAAAAACTGAGCAGTCTGTCGAGCAACTAGCGCGGCTTGCTTTGGCCTGTTTATTTCGTTTAACAATCGGTAAAGGCAGGAGGTGGGAAGTCCTAAAGAAGAACGGCCGCTTCTTGGACCGCTTGCAAATTGTCCCGTGAAGGAGGTGGTGGTGGTGGTGGTGGGGGGGGGGGGTTGTTTGCTTGTTTGTTTCTTTTTTTTTAAGTGCAGCCTCTGCCTCTTTTTTGTCTGTGGAGTATTTTGCAACGACGTGCAAAGGAAAGCGCTGTTCCTGAAGCCTCCGGGAGAAGCGGCTCGAGCACGACACGCGGCGACTCTGCGCCTCGCAGCGGGCGCTGTAAATAAGGGCGGGTGAGCTGAGGCGAGGGCGCTGCGGGGCGCGGCGGCGGCGGCGGGGTGCGGGTGCCGCGGGCAGAGGGGCGGGGCCGGAAGGCGACGGCTGCGGAGCGAAGGGCGGGAGGGTGGGGGAGCGCTGCACCACCCCGGCGCCGGGCATGCTGGGAGCGGTAGTCTTCCGGCACCGGGCTGCCGGGCGGCCATGTTGCTTTTGCGCCGGGCATGCTGGAGCGGTAGTCTTCCGGCACCGGGCTGCCGGGCGGCCCTTTTAGTCTGCACGGCATGCGGGAGCTATAGTTTTCTGGCAGGGGTTTTCCCGGCAGCCGTTTTAGTCTGCAGGGCGTGCCGGGAGGTGCAGTCTTCCCGTACCGGCCTTCTGGGAGACCGTGTTGCGCCTCCCGAGGTGGCGGGAGGTGCGGTTCTCTGTCGGCGGGCTTCCCGGCAGCTGTTCGCGTTGTGCTCTGGGGCAGGCCAGCAGCTGTACTTCCAGGTGCCTGTGCCTTCTCCGCCCTGCAGCAGTGGCCCGCTGGGGTGTGTGTGTGTGTGTGTGTGTGTTTTTGTGTGGTCCTTACCGGACACGTGTCGCT
Organism: Apteryx mantelli; assembly: GCF_036417845.1. Classification (NCBI taxonomy): domain Eukaryota; kingdom Metazoa; phylum Chordata; class Aves; order Apterygiformes; family Apterygidae; genus Apteryx; species Apteryx mantelli. The sequence continues at coordinate 79,265 of NW_027118586.1, read as the reverse complement.
CGGGTGTCGAAAAAGCAGGACTGCACCGTGGCGCATGCACACGGCGGCCGGCCGTGCTCCCTGCTGCCCTCGGGGTGTCCAAAAAGCGGTATTGCACGAAAAGGGGGGGGCGCGCGTGTGCACCGCGCTCCGCCGCGCTCCCTGCTGCCACCCGGTGTCCGAAAAGCGGTACTGCACCCGGTGGGGGGGCGCACGTGCGCACCGCGTTCTGCCGCGCTCACTGCTGCCCTCCGGTGTCCGAAAAGCGGTACTGCACCCGGTGGGGGGGGGCGCGCGTGTGCTCTGTGTTCCGCCGCGCTCCCTGCTGCCCTCCGGTGTCCGAAAAGCGGTACTGCACCCGGTGGGGGGGGGCGCGCGTGCGCACACAGGCGGCGAGCACATGCTCAGTGCCGGGCGCCATGTTTTGCCGCTACTCTCCGCCGTTTCGGTAACGGGTAAGCGAATGGCGCGTGCTCGTCGCCCCTTCCCGGTGCTCACGGAGCGGCCACGGGCGCGGGCAGCCTCGGGGCGCTCGCTGGGAGCCCCGGGCTGCCGCGGCGGGCTGCGGTTCGCACGCGTGAGCCGCCCGGCTGCAGCGCCGCGCCGCGAGCACGCGTGCACGCGAGTGCGCCATTGCGGGTCTCGCCTCCCCCCCCGGCTCCCCCCCCGCCCCTGGGGCTCCCCCCGTCCTCCCCCTCCCCTCGGGCTCCCCCCCGCTCCCCCCGCCCCTCGGGCTCCCTCGCTCCCCCCGCCCCTCGGGCTCCCCTCGCTCCCCCCTCCCCTCGGGCTCCCCTCGCTCCCCCCGCCCCTCGGGCTCCCCTCGCTCCCCCCTCCCCTCGGCTCCCCCTCGCTCCCCCCTCCCCTCGGGCTCCCCCTCGCTCCCCCCGCCCCTCGGGCTCCCCCGGCTCCCCCCGCCCCTCGGGTTCCCCCGGCTCCCCCCTCCCCTCGGGCTCCCCTCGCTCCCCCCTCCCCTCGGGCTCCCCCGGCTCCCCCCTCCCCTCGGGCTTCCCCGGCTCCCCCTCCCCTCGGGGTCCCCCCGGCGGCGGGGAAGCAAGATGGCGGCGAGCAGGGAGGGCGTTTTGGCCGGGCGGCGGCGGCGGGTGAGGACGGAGGCGGCGTGGAGGGAAGGACGTGGGGCCCCCGGTGAGGCGAGCGCGCAGGTTCGGGGGGCGCCGGGCGTGGGGCTGCGTCCTGCCCGCTGCGGCCGTCGCTGCGCGGAGGCGGCGGTGCGGGGCGAGTGTGTATGGGGGGGGGCGGGCTGGGGCTGGGGCCGGGCGCCGGGAGCGGCGGGAGCGCGGGGCAGGGCGGGCTGGAGCGCGGGTGCGACGTTGCGTCTCGCGTGTGCGGCGTTTAGGGCGCCGGTTCATTGGCGGCGCGGCCGGGCAGGAGCGGGGGGGCAGGCGGGCCCCGGAGCAGGGCTGCGGCGCGGCGTCGGCCCTGTAGCGTTTCCAAAGGGTTTACTCTGTAGCGTGTGATGCAAAGCGGTGTGTTAAGAGCTTTCCTTTGGGGGAAAGAAGGAAAAAGAAAGGGGGGACGGGGGAAAAAAACACGGGAAAGAGAAAAAGAGCGTGCGTCAGTCGAAGTGTTTTGTTGGAAGCGAAACGCAATTTTCTCCCTTCGTTACAGAGGCGGCGGAAGCGACGATAGCGAGTGCTGACCAAGAGCCAAGGCGGACGAGCGAGCGAGCGGTTTTTTGCGCTTAGTCCCTAAGGGAGGGGCGGGCTGAAACGAGGAAGCAAGAACGCAGCAGCAGAGCCTCGATCTCCCCGGAAGCCGCGGCAGCAGGAGGCGTTCCGGCCCGGGTAACTAAGGTAACTCTCGATGCAGAACGTTTGTTGTTTTGGCCTTCCGGAGGCGGCGCTGGGGACTAAGCGACCCGTTGCTGCCCTGCGGCTATCGTTAACCGTAGCTGCCTTAGTTTTGCTTCGTCGTTTGTATTTTGTTTTGTTATCGTACACGCGTACGTAGAAAAGGAAAGATGGGATATTTAATTTCTAGATTCGTTGCCCCGGCTGAAGCTGAGGAGGCCAGAAAAACGTAAGCGAGCCGAAGTAATCAAATGAAAAGGAACCGAGCGAGAGCCGTCTCCGTCGCCCCAAAAGGGAAAGCCCCTTCCTCCCGGCGAGGAAGGTTCGCCGTTGATAGCGATCGGAATAACGGACGACCGACATCTAACGGCAGGTGCCGTACGCGTTACGGAAAGGACGCCGCGTCCATCCGTCTCTGCGCGCGTGACTTTCTGCGTCTGCGAAGCGTCTTGGTGCTTTAAGAGCCCCAAGGCAAGCAAATTCCTGTCTTAGGGGAACGGCGGTCAGGCGGCCAGAGAGAGAGGGAGAGGGAAGCGTGCGAATTGTAAAACGGAGAGTGGCTTTCAGGAAGGCTCAGTTAGCGCGACCCCGGGTGAATTGCCTGGCAATGGCGTTTGGGGGCAGCAGGAAGGCGGCAGCTAGAAGGAAAGTGAAAGCCTCGCGGAGTTAAGACTCCTTCTCGTCAGTTCCAGCTCCAAGCAATCTTAGGAGGATTTAATTTCCTCCAGCAGCGTTAAGCTGGCTTTGCCGGTATCGGCGCACCGTGATGGAAATGACGGGAAAGAGTCAGGAACGGAACCGGAACGAGGAAGGTGACGCTGCTTTCGCTAAACCGGAAGGAGCGGCCGTAAAATCTGCTGCCCTCAAATTCCCGGGACGAGGCAAGGCTTTTTCAGTAAAGCTTTCCGCATCTGCTGACTCCGTGGGAGCAGCGCCGTTAGAAAAGAGCGGCAGGGAAAGCGGGTGCCGGTAGCATCGTCCTTCCATGCCCTTTGGGGCCGCAGCAAAAACTCTCCGGCTGCGGGAAGGGCTGTTCAGCAGCCGCCTGGGCTGTAACCGCCTGCGAGGCTTTTGCCTTTGAGAGCGCAGAGGCGATGCAGCCTGCTCGGTCGTGCCGAAAACGGGGACGCGGGAGGTTTCTGCAAGATTGATCTCCAGCGGCTGCTTAGTCGAACTTTCCCTTCGCAGCCAGCCCGACTGTCGTCGCGGCTCCCAAAAGAGGGCTTGGGGGAGGCGGTGTTGTGGCTCGCCTGTTCTCGTTCATCTTGTGCGTGTGTGTGCGCGTGCGATGTGTGTGAGATGTGCTTGTGTGAATTTTTCTTTTTTGCCCTTCCTTCCCTCCTTCCCTCCTTCCCTCCTTCCGTTATTGGCTTTTCCTGGGCCTCCATCAGACCAGAGCTGTCACCTCCCAGCACAGGCTTTAGGCAAGACACGTTCTGCCAGCCACGAGCAGCTTAGCTTTGGCTGCCACAATTTCAGCTTAGCTTTACGCTCTCTGGCACTGCTGTTTTTTTCTTTTTTATAAATTGTGTTACTCCTAGGCGTTGGGCACGTCGGGGAACGACTGCGGGCTCCCGCCCTCAGCCCTTTGTCGGCAAGTTCTCGGGTGTCGAGAGCGGCCGGGGGACTCCGCGTGCCGGCGGAAAGCTTCTCTGCCCGCTCCTGACGGGGAGCCTTCGGCGCGGGACGCTCGGCGGCGTCCTTCCCGCGCTCGTGAGTCGTAGGCCGCGGTTCGCGCGCCAGCAGGCAGGGTGTGTGTGTGGGGGGGGGGGAATAGCGCCTGGCAGCCTGGCGGCTCCGGCGTCGCTGTTGCTAGCGGGGCCCCGAGGCCCGTGTGCGGCCTCGGCTGCCTGTTCGGAGCTTTCTTTTGGTGCGTTTGCCTGGCAAAAGCGGCGAGGGAGGCCTCAAGTAGGAATTTTCGCGCCTAGGCGGCTGAGCTGTGCCCCCAGCCAGCTGCCTTGGCCTCGCTTTGCCGCTTAGCGTCGTCACGGCGACTCGGGCGCCCGCGATAAAAAACCGTTCCGGGGCTGAGGGGAGGCCCCGCGTTTGCCCCGCTTGGTTGGGAGACCGTCGTTAAAGCTTGGGGGGGGGGGGGGCGGGGGACACGAAGCTCCGAAAGGAGACTCTGCCGGTGACCTCGGCGGTCCGATTCGTTTGCAGGCTGACGTTCCGAGGGCCGGCGAGCGCAGAGGAGCGGCTCAGCCCGTTCGCTTGATTTTGGCGATACTGTTTGAAGGAAGCGCGTAAGTACAGACGGGGTCTGGGGGGGTTTTCGCCCGAGACGGGAAAGAGCGAGGAAGATCGGAGAGTGCGGAGAAACTAGGTGCCGCGGGCGCTGAGGCTGCGAAGGGCCGAGAGAATTTGGGCTTAAGCATCTGAAAGGGGCTGCTAACGCGCGAGGAGCGGTAAAATACCGTCGCTGAACAGCAGGCTCCTTTGCAGCCCTCCGTCCCCCTCGGCGGCCTTCTCGTTCCGTTTCCGCGCCTCCGTTCGGCTCCCCGTCCGCCCGTTTGCCTCCCTCTCCCTCTTCTGCCCTGCGCTGTCCCTTTCTCTGTCCGCCTTTGCCTCCCTCTTTTTCCCTCGCCGCCTTTGTGGCCAGCTCTCCCCCCTTCTCGCTCTCTTCGGAATTGAGGTGCAAATGAGCCGTATTAAGATGCTGCTGTTGAAAGCTTTACGGATTTCCCCACCGCCCGCCATTCCCCCCCCACCCCCCCCAAAAAAAAATGCATCTTGCTTTTCCTTTTTGGTTTATCATAACATGTAGATGCCGTAAATCTCTTGGAGACGGGGAAACATCTGTTTTACCGTCTCGTTCCTGTTTAACAAGCGCCATCTGCTATTAGGCTCTCAGGAGGGCAGCGATCGCGGAAGGATGCGTCTTTTGAGATGTGCCTTTGCAAAGGGGGTTCGGCCGCCTGGGGGGATGGATCGAAGCCTTTGAGGCTGCCTCCGATCTGTTTCATTTCGTTCTGAATTTCTTCCTTTCTTTGCTTTCTCCTAGGGCGTCTGTCAGCTAACGAGCAAAGAAGGTGGAACGGCCCGTCCGCGCGGGAGAACCGACGCACGGTAAACGCGAATACGCCAGACCTCCGCTACGTCACGGGCGTTTGTTTACGTCCGTGCGTTCGAATCTCTAGTTGCGCGTTCGGGACGCGGCATCTGCCCGGTGTCCGACTCCTCCGTGTAGCGCGGAAGGCGCTGTACAGCTGCCGGTCTCTACGGGAGGTTGTTAGCGAGGAGGAGAACGGCGTGTTCCGGCTCGCGGCCGCCAAACGGGCTCCTTTAGGTCCGCTTTCGGACTTGGGGCCTGCTTCGTCGGTCCGCTTGGACGCGGTTTCTCGGGGGGAACGCGAGCGCTTTCCCTGTGCTTTTCCCGTGTCGAAACCAACCGGTAGTTTATAGGCCGGAGCGGTTGTGCCGTACCTTCCTTTGAGAGGCGTTTCGTCCTCGTCTCGGGCTTCGGGGAAAATAAATTGGACGGAATTGCCGAAGGCGCGCCTTGAAATAGGCGGTAAATCCAGAAGCGTGTCTGGATTGCGAGGGGCTCGTGACTTGGTCTTTGTCCTCAACGTCTGCTTTTCTTTCGCTCTTCTTGCAGGCTTCCCTCCGACGATCGGCGTCGCTGCGGCGTCTCGTGTTTCACGGGCAGCGCTCTCTATTCAGTGAGGACGTGAGAACGCCTGCGCTCCCGGAGAGCCCGGGATCCCTGCTCCGGGCTGCTCATTTGAGGCCTCTGTGCGGAGCGTTCTTTCTAGTTACGCGCCCCGCGTGAGCCTCTCCTTCGGCCGTTTTCCCAAGGCGTTGGAAATGCTTCCGGGAAACGCCGTCGTTTCCGAAACGTTTCGCCGTGCCCTTGCCGGTAGGGGATCCCGTGAGAGCGGGGAGAGGCGGCCGACGTCCGCGCGAGGAAAGAAGCGCGGCGCAAAGAAGGGACCTCTTTGGCCCGCCTGGTCCGCTTTGGAGAGTTTTCTTTTGCACCTGAAGATGGGGTCTGCGAGTGCCGCGCGCAGCGCACGCGTTTGTCCCCCCCCCCCCCCGTTCTTTTAGCGAGACCGTGCGCGTCCTCGAGCTGTTTGTCCCGGGGGGGGAGTCGCTGCGGGAATTGCTGGGGAGGCCCTGACGGCGGGACGTGAGAAAGACGCCTTTGACCGCGTGCGTGCGGCCGAAGAAACGTCGGCCGAGGGATCCCGGTAAAGAACTGCTCGCCCGGGTTTGCTGCCTCGCAACGCGTCGTCGGAGTTTTTTACGAACGCTCCTCCTCGGGGAAGCGCCCGTTCGTTCCGTGAATACGAGTGCAAAAACGCGCACGTTACCGACCCTTGCAAGCGAGTCCGTGGCGCTGGGGTGGCGTGCGTAGCCGAGCCTAAATCCCGTAGTAACGCCTTTCGATGTCGTTCTCTTCTACGAAAGCCCTTAGAGCAGATGAAAACGTTTCTCGCCCTCTTTGGTTTGTCGAACGGGCCGCGATCCCGAGAAAAACCTGCGGCGAAGGAGACGTAGTAGCGGGTTTCCCTAGAGAAGGTGTCTTGTGCTGTGCTCGAGGGCTTGCCGTGCGCTTTGTCCGAGGGCGGGCGGCGAATGCCCGCTTTCCTCTCGAGCGGCCCCTGGGGAGCAGAGAGTTGTGCCTCGGAGGCAAGCTGTTTCTTGCAGCTGGCTTTGAAGAAGCTGCCTAGCCGCGCAAAGTAACGGCAGCGCTGGGGAGTCGCTGGAAGCGCTTAAAAGAGCGTCTTTCCCTTTTCGAGAAGGCGATGCGCTTTCCTCGCTAATCCCCGTAGTAACTAACGGAGCCAGGTAAGTGGTAGCTAGGTGAGCGAGCCGTTAGCCTTTCTCCCCTAGGAATAGCCTTTAGGCTGCGATCGCTGCTAGAAAGGGCCGGCTCTTTTCGAAACGGAACGAGCCTTTGGCGGCGCTACGGGACACGAGCTAAAAAGGTGATGGGAATAGTAACGTTTTCATGCTTTAACGTGCCAGACGTACTGTGTGCCAGCATCTCGTGCTGTTGAATAATAAAAACTGAGCGGTCTGTCGAGCAACTAGCGCGGCTTGCTTTGGCCTGTTTATTTCGTTTAACAATCGGTAAAGGCAGGAGGTGGGAAGTCCTAAAGAAGAACGGCCGCTTCTTGGACCGCTTGCAAATTGTCCCGTGAAGGAGGTGGTGGTGGTGGTGGTGGTGGGGGGGGGTTGTTTGCTTGTTTGTTTCTTTTTTTTTAAGTGCAGCCTCTGCCTCTTTTTTGTCTGTGGAGTATTTTGCAACGACGTGCAAAGGAAAGCGCTGTTCCTGAAGCCTCCGGGAGAAGCGGCTCGAGCACGACACGCGGCGACTCTGCGCCTCGCAGCGGGCGCTGTAAATAAGGGCGGGTGAGCTGAGGCGAGGGCGCTGCGGGGCGCGGCGGCGGCGGCGGGGTGCGGGTGCCGCGGGCAGAGGGGCGGGGCCGGAAGGCGACGGCTGCGGAGCGAAGGGCGGGAGGGTGGGGGAGCGCTGCACCACCCCGGCGCCGGGCATGCTGGGAGCGGTAGTCTTCCGGCACCGGGCTGCCGGGCGGCCATGTTGCTTTTGCGCCGGGCATGCTGGGAGCGGTAGTCTTCCGGCACCGGGCTGCCGGGCGGCCCTTTTAGTCTGCACGGCATGCCGGGAGCTATAGTTTTCTGGCAGGGGTTTTCCCGGCAGCCGTTTTAGTCTGCAGGGCGTGCCGGGAGGTGCAGTCTTCCCGTACCGGCCTTCTGGGAGACCGTTGTTGCGCCTCCCGAGGTGGCGGGAGGTGCGGTTCTCTGTCGGCGGGCTTCCCGGCAGCTGTTCGCGTTGTGCTCTGGGGCAGGCCAGCAGCTGTACTTCCAGGTGCCTGTGCCTTCTCCGCCCTGCAGCAGTGGCCCGCTGGGGGTGTGTGTGTGTGTGTGTGTGTGTTTTTGTGTGGTCCTTACCGGACACGTGTCGCTCGGGTGTCGAAAAAGCAGGACTGCACCGTGGCGCATGCACACGGCGGCCGGCCGTGCTCCCTGCTGCCCTCGGGGTGTCCAAAAAGCGGTATTGCACGAAAAGGGGGGGGGCGCGCGTGTGCACCGCGCTCCGCCGCGCTCCCTGCTGCCACCCGGTGTCCGAAAAGCGGTACTGCACCCGGTGGGGGGGCGCACGTGCGCACCGCGTTCTGCCGCGCTCACTGCTGCCCTCCGGTGTCCGAAAAAGCGGTACTGCACCCGGTGGGGGGGGCGCGCGTGCGCACACAGGCGGCGAGCACATGCTCAGTGCCGGGCGCCATGTTTGCCGCTACTCTCCGCCGTTTCGGTAACGGGTAAGCGAATGGCGCGTGCTCGTCGCCCCTTCCCGGTGCTCACGGAGCGGCCACGGGCGCGGGCAGCCTCGGGGCGCTCGCTGGGAGCCCCGGGCTGCCGCGGCGGGCTGCGGTTCGCACGCGTGAGCCGCCCGGCTGCAGCGCCGCGCCGCGAGCACGCGAGTGCGCCATTGCGGGTCTCGCCTCCCCCCCCCGGCTCCCCCCCCCGCCCCTGGGGCTCCCCCCGCTCCCCCCTCCCCTCGGGCTCCCCCCCGCTCCCCCCGCCCCTCGGGCTCCCCTCGCTCCCCCCGCCCCTCGGGCTCCCCTCGCTCCCCCCTCCCCTCGGGCTCCCCCTCGCTCCCCCCGCCCCTCGGGCTCCCCTCGCTCCCCCCGCCCCTCGGGCTCCCCCTCGCTCCCCCCGCCCCTCGGGCTCCCCCTCGCTCCCCCCGCCCCTCGGGCTCCCCCGGCTCCCCCCGCCCCTCGGGTTCCCCGGCTCCCCCCTCCCCTCGGGCTCCCCTCGCTCCCCCCTCCCCTCGGGCTCCCCCGGCTCCCCCCTCCCCTCGGGCTTCCCCGGCTCCCCCCTCCCCTCGGGGTCCCCCGGCGGCGGGGAAGCAAGATGGCGGCGAGCAGGGAGGGCGTTTTGGCCGGGCGGCGGCGGCGGGTGAGGACGGAGGCGGCGTGGAGGGAAGGACGTGGGGCCCCCGGTGAGGCGAGCGCGCAGGTTCGGGGGGCGCCGGGCGTGGGGCTGCGTCCTGCCCGCTGCGGCCGTCGCTGCGCGGAGGCGGCGGTGCGGGGCGAGTGTGTATGGGGGGGGGGCGGGCTGGGGCTGGGGCCGGGCGCCGGGAGCGGCGGGAGCGCGGGGCAGGGCGGGCTGGAGCGCGGGTGCGACGTTGCGTCTCGCGTGTGCGGCGTTTAGGGCGCCGGTTCGTTGGCGGCGCGGCCGGGCAGGAGCGGGGGGGCAGGCGGGCCCCGGAGCAGGGCTGCGGCGCGGCGTCGGCCCTGTAGCGTTTCCAAAGGGTTTACTCTGTAGCGTGTGATGCAAAGCGGTGTGTTAAGAGCTTTCCTTTGGGGGAAAGAAGGAAAAAGAAAGGGGGGACGGGGGAAAAAAACACGGGAAAGAGAAAAAGAGCGTGCGTCAGTCGAAGTGTTTTGTTGGAAGCGAAACGCAATTTTCTCCCTTCGTTACAGAGGCGGCGGAAGCGACGATAGCGAGTGCTGACCAAGAGCCAAGGCGGACGAGCGAGCGAGCGGTTTTTTGCGCTTAGTCCCTAAGGGAGGGGCGGGCTGAAACGAGGAAGCAAGAACGCAGCAGCAGAGCCTCGATCTCCCCGGAAGCCGCGGCAGCAGGAGGCGTTCCGGCCCGGGTAACTAAGGTAACTCTCGATGCAGAACGTTTGTTGTTTTGGCCTTCCGGAGGCGGCGCTGGGGACTAAGCGACCCGTTGCTGCCCTGCGGCTATCGTTAACCGTAGCTGCCTTAGTTTTGCTTCGGTCGTTTGTATTTTGTTTTGTTATCGTACACGCGTACGTAGAAAAGGAAAGATGGGATATTTAATTTCTAGATTCGTTGCCCCGGCTGAAGCTGAGGAGGCCAGAAAAACGTAAGCGAGCCGAAGTAATCAAATGAAAAGGAACCGAGCGAGAGCCGTCTCCGTCGCCCCAAAAGGGAAAGCCCCTTCCTCCCGGCGAGGAAGGTTCGCCGTTGATAGCGATCGGAATAACGGACGACCGACATCTAACGGCAGGTGCGTACGCGTTACGGAAAGGACGCCGCGTCCATCCGTCTCTGCGCGCGTGACTTTCTGCGTCTGCGAAGCGTCTTGGTGCTTTAAGAGCCCCAAGGCAGCAAATTCCTGTCTTAGGGGAACGGCGGTCAGGCGGCCAGAGAGAGAGGGAGAGGGAAGCGTGCGAATTGTAAAACGGAGAGGTGGCTTTCAGGAAGGCTCAGTTAGCGCGACCCCGGGTGAATTGCCTGGCAATGGCGTTTGGGGCAGCAGGAAGGCGGCAGCTAGAAGGAAAGTGAAAGCCTCGCGGAGTTAAGACTCCTTCTCGTCAGTTCCAGCTCCAAGCAATCTTAGGAGGATTTAATTTCCTCCAGCAGCGTTAAGCTGGCTTTGCCGGTATCGGCGCACCGTGATGGAAATGGCGGGAAAGGAGTCAGGAACGGAACCGGAACGAGGAAGGTGACGCTGCTTTCGCTAAACCGGAAGGAGCGGCCGTAAAATCTGCTGCCCTCAAATTCCCGGGACGAGGCAAGGCTTTTTCAGTAAAGCTTTCCGCATCTGCTGACTCCGTGGGAGCAGCGCCGTTAGAAAAGAGCGGCAGGGAAAGCGGGTGCCGGTAGCATCGTCCTTCCATGCCCTTTGGGGCCGCAGCAAAAACTCTCCGGCTGCGGGAAGGGCTGTTCAGCAGCCGCCTGGGCTGTAACCGCCTGCGAGGCTTTTGCCTTTGAGAGCGCAGAGGCGATGCAGCCTGCTCGGTCGTGCCGAAAACGGGGACGCGGGAGGTTTCTGCAAGATTGATCTCCAGCGGCTGCTTAGTCGAACTTTCCCTTCGCAGCCAGCCCGACTGTCGTCGCGGCTCCCAAAAGAGGGCTTGGGGGAGGCGGTGTTTGTGGCTCGCCTGTTCTCGTTCATCTTGTGCGTGTGTGTGCGCGTGCATGTGTGTGAGATGTGCTTGTGTGAATTTTTCTTTTTTGCCCTTCCTTCCCTCCTTCCCTCCTTCCGTTATTGGCTTTTCCTGGGCCTCCATCAGACCAGAGCTGTCACCTCCCAGCACAGGCTTTAGGCAAGACACGTTCTGCCAGCCACGAGCAGCTTAGCTTTGGCTGCCACAATTTCAGCTTAGCTTTACGCTCTCTGGCACTGCTGTTTTTTTCTTTTTTATAAATTGTGTTACTCCTAGGCGTTGGGCACGTCGGGGAACGACTGCGGGCTCCCGCCCTCAGCCCTTTGTCGGCAAGTTCTCGGGTGTCGAGAGCGGCCGGGGGACTCCGCGTGCCGGCGGAAAGCTTCTCTGCCCGCTCCTGACGGGGAGCCTTCGGCCGCGGGACGCTCGGCGGCGTCCTTCCCGCGCTCGTGAGTCGTAGGCCGCGGTTCGCGCGCCAGCAGGGCAGGGTGTGTGTGTGTGTGTGGGGGAATAGCGCCTGGCAGCCCGGCGGCTCCGGCGTCGCTGTTGCTAGCGGGGCCCCGAGGCCCGTGTGCGGCCTCGGCTGCCTGTCGGGAGCTTTCTTTTGGTGCGTTTGCCTGGCAAAAGCGGCGAGGGAGGCCTCAAGTAGGAATTTTCGCGCCTAGGCGGCTGAGCTGTGCCCCCAGCCAGCTGCCTTGGCCTCGCTTTGCCGCTTAGCGTCGTCACGGCGACTCGGGCGCCCGCGATAAAAACCGTTCCGGGGCTGAGGGGAGGCCCCGCGTTTGCCCCGCTTGGTTGGGAGACCGTCGTTAAAGCTTGGGGGGGGGGGGGGGGCGGGGGACACGAAGCTCCGAAAGGAGACTCTGCCGGTGACCTCGGCGGTCCGATTCGTTTGCAGGCTGACGTTCCGAGGGCCGGCGAGCGGCAGAGGAGCGGCTCAGCCCGTTCGCTTGATTTTGGCGATACTGTTTGAAGGAAGCGCGTAAGTACAGACGGGGTCTGGGGGGGTTTTCGCCCGAGACGGGAAAGAGCGAGGAAGATCGGAGAGTGCGGAGAAACTAGGTGCCGCGGGCGCTGAGGCTGCGAAGGGCCGAGAGAATTTGGGCTTAAGCATCTGAAAGGGGCTGCTAACGCGCGAGGAGCGGTAAAATACCGTCGCTGAACAGCAGGCTCCTTTGCAGCCCTCCGTCCCCCTCGGCGGCCTTCTCGTTCCGTTTCCGCGCCTCCGTTCGGCTCCCCGTCCGCCCGTTTGCCTCCCTCTCCCTCTTCTGCCCTGCGCTGTCCCCTTTCTCTGTCCGCCTTTGCCTCCCTCTTTTTCCCTCGCCGCCTTTGTGGCCAGCTCTCCCCCCTTCTCGCTCTCTTCGGAATTGAGGTGCAAATGAGCCGTATTAAGATGCTGCTGTTGAAAGCTTTACGGATTTCCCCACCGCCCGCCATTCCCCCCCCACCCCCCCCAAAAAAAAATGCATCTTGCTTTTCCTTTTTGGTTTATCATAACATGTAGATGCCGTAAATCTCTTGGAGACGGGGAAACATCTGTTTTACCGTCTCGTTCCTGTTTAACAAGCGCCATCTGCTATTAGGCTCTCAGGAGGGCAGCGATCGCGGAAGGACGCGTCTTTTGAGATGTGCCTTTGCAAAGGGGGTTCGGCCGCCTGGGGGGATGGATCGAAGCCTTTGAGGCTGCCTCCGATCTGTTTCATTTCGTTCTGAATTTCTTCCTTTCTTTGCTTTCTCCTAGGGCGTCTGTCAGCTAACGAGCAAAGAAGGTGGAACGGCCCGTCCGCGCGGGAGAACCGACGCACGGTAAACGCGAATACGCCAGACCTCCGCTACGTCACGGGCGTTTGTTTACGTCCGTGCGTTTCGAATCTCTAGTTGCGCGTTCGGGACGCGGCATCTGCCCGGTGTCCGACTCCTCCGTGTAGCGCGGAAGGCGCTGTACAGCTGCCGGTCTCTACGGGAGGTTGTTAGCGAGGAGGAGAACGGCGTGTTCCGGCTCGCGGCCGCCAAACGGGCTCCTTTAGGTCCGCTTTCGGACTTGGGGCCTGCTTCGTCGGTCCGCTTGGACGCGGTTTCTCGGGGGGAACGCGAGCGCTTTCCCTGTGCTTTTCCCGTGTCGAAACCAACCGGTAGTTTATAGGCCGGAGCGGTTGTGCCGTACCTTCCTTTGAGAGGCGTTTCGTCCTCGTCTCGGGCTTCGGGGAAAATAAATTGGACGGAATTGCCGAAGGCGCGCCTTGAAATAGGCGGTAAATCCAGAAGCGTGTCTGGATTGCGAGGGGCTCGTGACTTGGTCTTTGTCCTCAACGTCTGCTTTTCTTTCGCTCTTCTTGCAGGCTTCCCTCCGACGATCGGCGTCGCTGCGGCGTCTCGTGTTTCACGGGCAGCGCTCTCTATTCAGTGAGGACGTGAGAACGCCTGCGCTCCCGGAGAGCCCGGGATCCCTGCTCCGGGCTGCTCATTTGAGGCCTCTGTGCGGAGCGTTCTTTCTAGTTACGCGCCCCGCGTGAGCCTCTCCTTCGGCCGTTTTCCCAAGGCGTTGGAAATGCTTCCGGGAAACGCCGTCGTTTCCGAAACGTTTCGCCGTGCCCTTGCCGGTAGGGGATCCCGTGAGAGCGGGGAGAGGCGGCCGACGTCCGCGCGAGGAAAGAAGCGCGGCGCAAAGAAGGGACCTCTTTGGCCCGCCTGGTCCGCTTTGGAGAGTTTTCTTTTGCACCTGAAGATGGGGTCTGCGAGTGCCGCGCGCAGCGCACGCGTTTGTCCCCCCCCCCCCCGTTCTTTTAGCGAGACCGTGCGCGTCCTCGAGCTGTTTGTCCCGGGGGGGGAGTCGCTGCGGGAATTGCTGGGGAGGCCCTGACGGCGGGACGTGAGAAAGACGCCTTTGACCGCGTGCGTGCGGCCGAAGAAACGTCGGCCGAGGGATCCCGGTAAAGAACTGCTCGCCCGGGTTTGCTGCCTCGCAACGCGTCGTCGGAGTTTTTTACGAACGCTCCTCCTCGGGGAAGCGCCCGTTCGTTCCGTGAATACGAGTGCAAAAACGCGCACGTTACCGACCCTTGAAAGCGAGTCCGTGGCGCTGGGGTGGCGTGCGTAGCCGAGCCTAAATCCCGTAGTAACGCCTTTCGATGTCGTTCTCTTCTACGAAAGCCCTTAGAGCAGATGAAAACGTTTCTCGCCCTCTTTGGTTTGTCGAACGGGCCGCGATCCCGAGAAAAACCTGCGGCGAAGGAGACGTAGTAGCGGGTTTCCCTAGAGAAGGTGTCTTGTGCTGTGCTCGAGGGCTTGCCGTGCGCTTTGTCCGAGGGCGGGCGGCGAATGCCCGCTTTCCTCTCGAGCGGCCCCTGGGGAGCAGAGAGTTGCGCCTCGGAGGCAAGCTGTTTCTTGCAGCTGGCTTTGAAGAAGCTGCCTAGCCGCGCAAAGTAACGGCAGCGCTGGGGAGTCGCTGGAAGCGCTTAAAAGAGCGTCTTTCCCTTTTCGAGAAGGCGATGCGCTTTCCTCGCTAATCCCCGTAGTAACTAACGGAGCCAGGTAAGTGGTAGCTAGGTGAGCGAGCCGTTAGCCTTTCTCCCCTAGGAATAGCCTTTAGGCTGCGATCGCTGCTAGAAAGGGCCGGCTCTTTTCGAAACGGAACGAGCCTTTGGCGGCGCTACGGGACACGAGCTAAAAAGGTGATGGGAATAGTAACGTTTTCATGCTTTAACGTGCCAGACGTACTGTGTGCCAGCATCTCGTGCTGTTGAATAATAAAAACTGAGCGGTCTGTCGAGCAACTAGCGCGGCTTGCTTTGGCCTGTTTATTTCGTTTAACAATCGGTAAAGGCAGGAGGTGGGAAGTCCTAAAGAAGAACGGCCGCTTCTTGGACCGCTTGCAAATTGTCCCGTGAAGGAGGTGGTGGTGGTGGTGGTGGTGGGGGGGGGTTGTTTGCTTGTTTGTTTCTTTTTTTTTAAGTGCAGCCTCTGCCTCTTTTTTGTCTGTGGAGTATTTTGCAACGACGTGCAAAGGAAAGCGCTGTTCCTGAAGCCTCCGGGAGAAGCGGCTCGAGCACGACACGCGGCGACTCTGCGCCTCGCAGCGGGCGCTGTAAATAAGGGCGGGTGAGCTGAGGCGAGGGCGCTGCGGGGCGCGGCGGCGGCGGCGGGGTGCGGGTGCCGCGGGCAGAGGGGCGGGCAGAGGGGCGGGGCCGGAAGGCGACGGCTGCGGAGCGAAGGGCGGGAGGGTGGGGGAGCGCTGCACCACCCCGGCGCCGGGCATGCTGGGAGCGGTAGTCTTCCGGCACCGGGCTGCCGGGCGGCCATGTTGCTTTTGCGCCGGGCATGCTGGGAGCGGTAGTCTTCCGGCACCGGGCTGCCGGGCGGCCCTTTTAGTCTGCACGGCATGCCGGGAGCTATAGTTTTCTGGCAGGGGTTTTCCCGGCAGCCGTTTTAGTCTGCAGGGCGTGCCGGGAGGTGCAGTCTTCCCGTACCGGCCTTCTGGGAGACCGTGTTGCGCCTCCCGAGGTGGCGGGAGGTGCGGTTCTCTGTCGGCGGGCTTCCCGGCAGCTGTTCGCGTTGTGCTCTGGGGCAGGCCAGCAGCTGTACTTCCAGGTGCCTGTGCCTTCTCCGCCCTGCAGCAGTGGCCCGCTGGGGGTGTGTGTGTGTGTGTGTGTGTGTTTTTGTGTGGTCCTTACCGGACACGTGTCGCTCGGGTGTCGAAAAAGCAGGACTGCACCGTGGCGCATGCACACGGCGGCCGGCCGTGCTCCCTGCTGCCCTCGGGGTGTCCAAAAAGCGGTATTGCACGAAAAGGGGGGGGCGCGCGTGTGCACCGCGCTCCGCCGCGCTCCCTGCTGCCACCCGGTGTCCGAAAAGCGGTACTGCACCCGGTGGGGGGGGCGCACGTGCGCACCGCGTTCTGCCGCGCTCACTGCTGCCCTCCGGTGTCCGAAAAGCGGTACTGCACCCGGTGGGGGGGGCGCGCGTGCGCACACAGGCGGCGAGCACATGCTCAGTGCCGGGCGCCATGTTTGCCGCTACTCTCCGCCGTTTCGGTAACGGGTAAGCGAATGGCGCGTGCTCGTCGCCCCTTCCCGGTGCTCACGGAGCGGCCACGGGCGCGGGCAGCCTCGGGGCGCTCGCTGGGAGCCCCGGGCTGCCGCGGCGGGCTGCGGTTCGCACGCGTGAGCCGCCCGGCTGCAGCGCCGCGCCGCGAGCACGCGAGTGCGCCATTGCGGGTCTCGCCTCCCCCCCCGGCTCCCCCCCCGCCCCTGGGGCTCCCCCCGCTCCCCCCTCCCCTCGGGCTCCCCCCCGCTCCCCCCGCCCCTCGGGCTCCCCTCGCTCCCCCCGCCCCTCGGGCTCCCCTCGCTCCCCCCTCCCCTCGGGCTCCCCCTCGCTCCCCCCGCCCCTCGGGCTCCCCTCGCTCCCCCCGCCCCTCGGGCTCCCCCTCGCTCCCCCCGCCCCTCGGGCTCCCCCTCGCTCCCCCCGCCCCTCGGGCTCCCCCGGCTCCCCCCGCCCCTCGGGTTCCCCCGGCTCCCCCCTCCCCTCGGGCTCCCCTCGCTCCCCCCTCCCCTCGGGCTCCCCCGGCTCCCCCCTCCCCTCGGGCTTCCCCGGCTCCCCCCTCCCCTCGGGGTCCCCCGGCGGCGGGGAAGCAAGATGGCGGCGAGCAGGGAGGGCGTTTTGGCCGGGCGGCGGCGGCGGGTGAGGACGGAGGCGGCGTGGAGGGAAGGACGTGGGGCCCCCGGTGAGGCGAGCGCGCAGGTTCGGGGGGCGCCGGGCGTGGGGCTGCGTCCTGCCCGCTGCGGCCGTCGCTGCGCGGAGGCGGCGGTGCGGGGCGAGTGTGTATGGGGGGGGGGCGGGCTGGGGCTGGGGCCGGGGCCGGGCGCCGGGAGCGGCGGGAGCGCGGGGCAGGGCGGGCTGGAGCGCGGGTGCGACGTTGCGTCTCGCGTGTGCGGCGTTTAGGGCGCCGGTTCGTTGGCGGCGCGGCCGGGCAGGAGCGGGGGGGCAGGCGGGCCCCGGAGCAGGGCTGCGGCGCGGCGTCGGCCCTGTAGCGTTTCCAAAGGGTTTACTCTGTAGCGTGTGATGCAAAGCGGTGTGTTAAGAGCTTTCCTTTGGGGGAAAGAAGGAAAAAGAAAGGGGGGACGGGGGAAAAAAACACGGGAAAGAGAAAAAGAGCGTGCGTCAGTCGAAGTGTTTTGTTGGAAGCGAAACGCAATTTTCTCCCTTCGTTACAGAGGCGGCGGAAGCGACGATAGCGAGTGCTGACCAAGAGCCAAGGCGGACGAGCGAGCGAGCGGTTTTTTGCGCTTAGTCCCTAAGGGAGGGGCGGGCTGAAACGAGGAAGCAAGAACGCAGCAGCAGAGCCTCGATCTCCCCGGAAGCCGCGGCAGCAGGAGGCGTTCCGGCCCGGGTAACTAAGGTAACTCTCGATGCAGAACGTTTGTTGTTTTGGCCTTCCGGAGGCGGCGCTGGGGACTAAGCGACCCGTTGCTGCCCTGCGGCTATCGTTAACCGTAGCTGCCTTAGTTTTGCTTCGGTCGTTTGTATTTTGTTTTGTTATCGTACACGCGTACGTAGAAAAGGAAAGATGGGATATTTAATTTCTAGATTCGTTGCCCCGGCTGAAGCTGAGGAGGCCAGAAAAACGTAAGCGAGCCGAAGTAATCAAATGAAAAGGAACCGAGCGAGAGCCGTCTCCGTCGCCCCAAAAGGGAAAGCCCCTTCCTCCCGGCGAGGAAGGTTCGCCGTTGATAGCGATCGGAATAACGGACGACCGACATCTAACGGCAGGTGCGTACGCGTTACAGAAAGGACGCCGCGTCCATCCGTCTCTGCGCGCGTGACTTTCTGCGTCTGCGAAGCGTCTTGGTGCTTTAAGAGCCCCAAGGCAGCAAATTCCTGTCTTAGGGGAACGGCGGTCAGGCGGCCAGAGAGAGAGGGAGAGGGAAGCGTGCGAATTGTAAAACGGAGAGGTGGCTTTCAGGAAGGCTCAGTTAGCGCGACCCCGGGTGAATTGCCTGGCAATGGCGTTTGGGGCAGCAGGAAGGCGGCAGCTAGAAGGAAAGTGAAAGCCTCGCGGAGTTAAGACTCCTTCTCGTCAGTTCCAGCTCCAAGCAATCTTAGGAGGATTTAATTTCCTCCAGCAGCGTTAAGCTGGCTTTGCCGGTATCGGCGCACCGTGATGGAAATGACGGGAAAGGAGTCAGGAACGGAACCGGAACGAGGAAGGTGACGCTGCTTTCGCTAAACCGGAAGGAGCGGCCGTAAAATCTGCTGCCCTCAAATTCCCGGGACGAGGCAAGGCTTTTTCAGTAAAGCTTTCCGCATCTGCTGACTCCGTGGGAGCAGCGCCGTTAGAAAAGAGCGGCAGGGAAAGCGGGTGCCGGTAGCATCGTCCTTCCATGCCCTTTGGGGCCGCAGCAAAAACTCTCCGGCTGCGGGAAGGGCTGTTCAGCAGCCGCCTGGGCTGTAACCGCCTGCGAGGCTTTTGCCTTTGAGAGCGCAGAGGCGATGCAGCCTGCTCGGTCGTGCCGAAAACGGGGACGCGGGAGGTTTCTGCAAGATTGATCTCCAGCGGCTGCTTAGTCGAACTTTCCCTTCGCAGCCAGCCCGACTGTCGTCGCGGCTCCCAAAAGAGGGCTTGGGGGAGGCGGTGTTTGTGGCTCGCCTGTTCTCGTTCATCTTGTGCGTGTGTGTGCGCGTGCGTGTGTGTGAGATGTGCTTGTGTGAATTTTTCTTTTTTGCCCTTCCTTCCCTCCTTCCCTCCTTCCCTCCTTCCGTTATTGGCTTTTCCTGGGCCTCCATCAGACCAGAGCTGTCACCTCCCAGCACAGGCTTTAGGCAAGACACGTTCTGCCAGCCACGAGCAGCTTAGCTTTGGCTGCCACAATTTCAGCTTAGCTTTACGCTCTCTGGCACTGCTGTTTTTTTCTTTTTTATAAATTGTGTTACTCCTAGGCGTTGGGCACGTCGGGGAACGACTGCGGGCTCCCGCCCTCAGCCCTTTGTCGGCAAGTTCTCGGGTGTCGAGAGCGGCCGGGGGACTCCGCGTGCCGGCGGAAAGCTTCTCTGCCCGCTCCTGACGGGGAGCCTTCGGCCGCGGGACGCTCGGCGGCGTCCTTCCCGCGCTCGTGAGTCGTAGGCCGCGGTTCGCGCGCCAGCAGGGCAGGGTGTGTGTGTGTGTGTGGGGGAATAGCGCCTGGCAGCCTGGCGGCTCCGGCGTCGCTGTTGCTAGCGGGGCCCCGAGGCCCGTGTGCGGCCTCGGCTGCCTGTCGGGAGCTTTCTTTTGGTGCGTTTGCCTGGCAAAAGCGGTGAGGGAGGCCTCAAGTAGGAATTTTCGCGCCTAGGCGGCTGAGCTGTGCCCCCAGCCAGCTGCCTTGGCCTCGCTTTGCCGCTTAGCGTCGTCACGGCGACTCGGGCGCCCGCGATAAAAACCGTTCCGGGGCTGAGGGGAGGCCCCGCGTTTGCCCCGCTTGGTTGGGAGACCGTCGTTAAAGCTTGGGGGGGGGGGGGGGCGGGGGACACGAAGCTCCGAAAGGAGACTCTGCCGGTGACCTCGGCGGTCCGATTCGTTTGCAGGCTGACGTTCCGAGGGCCGGCGAGCGGCAGAGGAGCGGCTCAGCCCGTTCGCTTGATTTTGGCGATACTGTTTGAAGGAAGCGCGTAAGTACAGACGGGGTCTGGGGGGGTTTTCGCCCGAGACGGGAAAGAGCGAGGAAGATCGGAGAGTGCGGAGAAACTAGGTGCCGCGGGCGCTGAGGCTGCGAAGGGCCGAGAGAATTTGGGCTTAAGCATCTGAAAGGGGCTGCTAACGCGCGAGGAGCGGTAAAATACCGTCGCTGAACAGCAGGCTCCTTTGCAGCCCTCCGTCCCCCTCGGCGGCCTTCTCGTTCCGTTTCCGCGCCTCCGTTCGGCTCCCCGTCCGCCCGTTTGCCTCCCTCTCCCTCTTCTGCCCTGCGCTGTCCCCTTTCTCTGTCCGCCTTTGCCTCCCTCTTTTTCCCTCGCCGCCTTTGTGGCCAGCTCTCCCCCCTTCTCGCTCTCTTCGGAATTGAGGTGCAAATGAGCCGTATTAAGATGCTGCTGTTGAAAGCTTTACGGATTTCCCCACCGCCCGCCATTCCCCCCCCACCCCCCCCAAAAAAAAATGCATCTTGCTTTTCCTTTTTGGTTTATCATAACATGTAGATGCCGTAAATCTCTTGGAGACGGGGAAACATCTGTTTTACCGTCTCGTTCCTGTTTAACAAGCGCCATCTGCTATTAGGCTCTCAGGAGGGCAGCGATCGCGGAAGGACGCGTCTTTTGAGATGTGCCTTTGCAAAGGGGGTTCGGCCGCCTGGGGGGATGGATCGAAGCCTTTGAGGCTGCCTCCGATCTGTTTCATTTCGTTCTGAATTTCTTCCTTTCTTTGCTTTCTCCTAGGGCGTCTGTCAGCTAACGAGCAAAGAAGGTGGAACGGCCCGTCCGCGCGGGAGAACCGACGCACGGTAAACGCGAATACGCCAGACCTCCGCTACGTCACGGGCGTTTGTTTACGTCCGTGCGTTCGAATCTCTAGTTGCGCGTTCGGGACGCGGCATCTGCCCGGTGTCCGACTCCTCCGTGTAGCGCGGAAGGCGCTGTACAGCTGCCGGTCTCTACGGGAGGTTGTTAGCGAGGAGGAGAACGGCGTGTTCCGGCTCGCGGCCGCCAAACGGGCTCCTTTAGGTCCGCTTTCGGACTTGGGGCCTGCTTCGTCGGTCCGCTTGGACGCGGTTTCTCGGGGGGAACGCGAGCGCTTTCCCTGTGCTTTTCCCGTGTCGAAACCAACCGGTAGTTTATAGGCCGGAGCGGTTGTGCCGTACCTTCCTTTGAGAGGCGTTTCGTCCTCGTCTCGGGCTTCGGGGAAAATAAATTGGACGGAATTGCCGAAGGCGCGCCTTGAAATAGGCGGTAAATCCAGAAGCGTGTCTGGATTGCGAGGGGCTCGTGACTTGGTCTTTGTCCTCAACGTCTGCTTTTCTTTCGCTCTTCTTGCAGGCTTCCCTCCGACGATCGGCGTCGCTGCGGCATCTCGTGTTTCACGGGCAGCGCTCTCTATTCAGTGAGGACGTGAGAACGCCTGCGCTCCCGGAGAGCCCGGGATCCCTGCTCCGGGCTGCTCATTTGAGGCCTCTGTGCGGAGCGTTCTTTCTAGTTACGCGCCCCGCGTGAGCCTCTCCTTCGGCCGTTTTCCCAAGGCGTTGGAAATGCTTCCGGGAAACGCCGTCGTTTCCGAAACGTTTCGCCGTGCCCTTGCCGGTAGGGGATCCCGTGAGAGCGGGGAGAGGCGGCCGACGTCCGCGCGAGGAAAGAAGCGCGGCGCAAAGAAGGGACCTCTTTGGCCCGCCTGGTCCGCTTTGGAGAGTTTTCTTTTGCACCTGAAGATGGGGTCTGCGAGTGCCGCGCGCAGCGCACGCGTTTGTCCCCCCCCCCCCCCCGTTCTTTTAGCGAGACCGTGCGCGTCCTCGAGCTGTTTGTCCCGGGGGGGGAGTCGCTGCGGGAATTGCTGGGGAGGCCCTGACGGCGGGACGTGAGAAAGACGCCTTTGACCGCGTGCGTGCGGCCGAAGAAACGTCGGCCGAGGGATCCCGGTAAAGAACTGCTCGCCCGGGTTTGCTGCCTCGCAACGCGTCGTCGGAGTTTTTTACGAACGCTCCTCCTCGGGGAAGCGCCCGTTCGTTCCGTGAATACGAGTGCAAAAACGCGCACGTTACCGACCCTTGCAAGCGAGTCCGTGGCGCTGGGGTGGCGTGCGTAGCCGAGCCTAAATCCCGTAGTAACGCCTTTCGATGTCGTTCTCTTCTACGAAAGCCCTTAGAGCAGATGAAAACGTTTCTCGCCCTCTTTGGTTTGTCGAACGGGCCGCGATCCCGAGAAAAACCTGCGGCGAAGGAGACGTAGTAGCGGGTTTCCCTAGAGAAGGTGTCTTGTGCTGTGCTCGAGGGCTTGCCGTGCGCTTTGTCCGAGGGCGGGCGGCGAATGCCCGCTTTCCTCTCGAGCGGCCCCTGGGGAGCAGAGAGTTGCGCCTCGGAGGCAAGCTGTTTCTTGCAGCTGGCTTTGAAGAAGCTGCCTAGCCGCGCAAAGTAACGGCAGCGCTGGGGAGTCGCTGGAAGCGCTTAAAAGAGCGTCTTTCCCTTTTCGAGAAGGCGATGCGCTTTCCTCGCTAATCCCCGTAGTAACTAACGGAGCCAGGTAAGTGGTAGCTAGGTGAGCGAGCCGTTAGCCTTTCTCCCCTAGGAATAGCCTTTAGGCTGCGATCGCTGCTAGAAAGGGCCGGCTCTTTTCGAAACGGAACGAGCCTTTGGCGGCGCTACGGGACACGAGCTAAAAAGGTGATGGGAATAGTAACGTTTTCATGCTTTAACGTGCCAGACGTACTGTGTGCCAGCATCTCGTGCTGTTGAATAATAAAAACTGAGCGGTCTGTCGAGCAACTAGCGCGGCTTGCTTTGGCCTGTTTATTTCGTTTAACAATCGGTAAAGGCAGGAGGTGGGAAGTCCTAAAGAAGAACGGCCGCTTCTTGGACCGCTTGCAAATTGTCCCGTGAAGGAGGTGGTGGTGGTGGTGGTGGTGGTGGGGGGGGGTTGTTTGCTTGTTTGTTTCTTTTTTTTTAAGTGCAGCCTCTGCCTCTTTTTTGTCTGTGGAGTATTTTGCAACGACGTGCAAAGGAAAGCGCTGTTCCTGAAGCCTCCGGGAGAAGCGGCTCGAGCACGACACGCGGCGACTCTGCGCCTCGCAGCGGGCGCTGTAAATAAGGGCGGGTGAGCTGAGGCGAGGGCGCTGCGGGGCGCGGCGGCGGCGGCGGGGTGCGGGTGCCGCGGGCAGAGGGGCGGGGCCGGAAGGCGACGGCTGCGGAGCGAAGGGCGGGAGGGTGGGGGAGCGCTGCACCACCCCGGCGCCGGGCATGCTGGGAGCGGTAGTCTTCCGGCACCGGGCTGCCGGGCGGCCATGTTGCTTTTGCGCCGGGCATGCTGGGAGCGGTAGTCTTCCGGCACCGGGCTGCCGGGCGGCCCTTTTAGTCTGCACGGCATGCCGGGAGCTATAGTTTTCTGGCAGGGGTTTTCCCGGCAGCCGTTTTAGTCTGCAGGGCGTGCCGGGAGGTGCAGTCTTCCCGTACCGGCCTTCTGGGAGACCGTGTTGCGCCTCCCGAGGTGGCGGGAGGTGCGGTTCTCTGTCGGCGGGCTTCCCGGCAGCTGTTCGCGTTGTGCTCTGGGGCAGGCCAGCAGCTGTACTTCCAGGTGCCTGTGCCTTCTCCGCCCTGCAGCAGTGGCCCGCTGGGGGTGTGTGTGTGTGTGTGTGTGTTTTTGTGTGGTCCTTACCGGACACGTGTCGCTCGGGTGTCGAAAAAGCAGGACTGCACCGTGGCGCATGCACACGGCGGCCGGCCGTGCTCCCTGCTGCCCTCGGGGTGTCCAAAAAGCGGTATTGCACGAAAAGGGGGGGGCGCGCGTGTGCACCGCGCTCCGCCGCGCTCCCTGCTGCCACCCGGTGTCCGAAAAGCGGTACTGCACCCGGTGGGGGGGCGCACGTGCGCACCGCGTTCTGCCGCGCTCACTGCTGCCCTCCGGTGTCCGAAAAGCGGTACTGCACCCGGTGGGGGGGGCGCGCGTGCGCACACAGGCGGCGAGCACATGCTCAGTGCCGGGCGCCATGTTTGCCGCTACTCTCCGCCGTTTCGGTAACGGGTAAGCGAATGGCGCGTGCTCGTCGCCCCTTCCCGGTGCTCACGGAGCGGCCACGGGCGCGGGCAGCCTCGGGGCGCTCGCTGGGAGCCCCGGGCTGCCGCGGCGGGCTGCGGTTCGCACGCGTGAGCCGCCCGGCTGCAGCGCCGCGCCGCGAGCACGCGAGTGCGCCATTGCGGGTCTCGCCTCCCCCCCCGGCTCCCCCCCCGCCCCTGGGGCTCCCCCCGCTCCCCCCTCCCCTCGGGCTCCCCCCCGCTCCCCCCGCCCCTCGGGCTCCCCTCGCTCCCCCCGCCCCTCGGGCTCCCCTCGCTCCCCCCTCCCCTCGGGCTCCCCCTCGCTCCCCCCGCCCCTCGGGCTCCCCTCGCTCCCCCCGCCCCTCGGGCTCCCCTCGCTCCCCCCGCCCCTCGGGCTCCCCCTCGCTCCCCCCGCCCCTCGGGCTCCCCCTCGCTCCCCCCGCCCCTCGGGCTCCCCCGGCTCCCCCCGCCCCTCGGGTTCCCCCGGCTCCCCCCTCCCCTCGGGCTCCCCTCGCTCCCCCCTCCCCTCGGGCTCCCCCGGCTCCCCCCTCCCCTCGGGCTTCCCCGGCTCCCCCCTCCCCTCGGGGTCCCCCGGCGGCGGGGAAGCAAGATGGCGGCGAGCAGGGAGGGCGTTTTGGCCGGGCGGCGGCGGCGGGTGAGGACGGAGGCGGCGTGGAGGGAAGGACGTGGGGCCCCCGGTGAGGCGAGCGCGCAGGTTCGGGGGGCGCCGGGCGTGGGGCTGCGTCCTGCCCGCTGCGGCCGTCGCTGCGCGGAGGCGGCGGTGCGGGGCGA
The DNA here is from genome assembly GCF_036417845.1 of Apteryx mantelli. NCBI lineage: Eukaryota > Metazoa > Chordata > Aves > Apterygiformes > Apterygidae > Apteryx > Apteryx mantelli. The sequence goes on along the minus strand of NW_027118586.1, from coordinate 55,101 downwards.
GTGTGTATGGGGGGGGGGCGGGCTGGGGCTGGGGCCGGGCGCCGGGAGCGGCGGGAGCGCGGGGCAGGGCGGGCTGGAGCGCGGGTGCGACGTTGCGTCTCGCGTGTGCGGCGTTTAGGGCGCCGGTTCGTTGGCGGCGCGGCCGGGCAGGAGCGGGCGGGCAGGCGGGCCCCGGAGCAGGGCTGCGGCGCGGCGTCGGCCCTGTAGCGTTTCCAAAGGGTTTACTCTGTAGCGTGTGATGCAAAGCGGTGTGTTAAGAGCTTTCCTTTGGGGGAAAGAAGGAAAAAGAAAGGGGGGACGGGGGAAAAAAACACGGGAAAGAGAAAAAGAGCGTGCGTCAGTCGAAGTGTTTTGTTGGAAGCGAAACGCAATTTTCTCCCTTCGTTACAGAGGCGGCGGAAGCGACGATAGCGAGTGCTGACCAAGAGCCAAGGCGGACGAGCGAGCGAGCGGTTTTTTGCGCTTAGTCCCTAAGGGAGGGGCGGGCTGAAACGAGGAAGCAAGAACGCAGCAGCAGAGCCTCGATCTCCCCGGAAGCCGCGGCAGCAGGAGGCGTTCCGGCCCGGGTAACTAAGGTAACTCTCGATGCAGAACGTTTGTTGTTTTGGCCTTCCGGAGGCGGCGCTGGGGACTAAGCGACCCGTTGCTGCCCTGCGGCTATCGTTAACCGTAGCTGCCTTAGTTTTGCTTCGGTCGTTTGTATTTTGTTTTGTTATCGTACACGCGTACGTAGAAAAGGAAAGATGGGATATTTAATTTCTAGATTCGTTGCCCCGGCTGAAGCTGAGGAGGCCAGAAAAACGTAAGCGAGCCGAAGTAATCAAATGAAAAGGAACCGAGCGAGAGCCGTCTCCGTCGCCCCAAAAGGGAAAGCCCCTTCCTCCCGGCGAGGAAGGTTCGCCGTTGATAGCGATCGGAATAACGGACGACCGACATCTAACGGCAGGTGCGTACGCGTTACGGAAAGGACGCCGCGTCCATCCGTCTCTGCGCGCGTGACTTTCTGCGTCTGCGAAGCGTCTTGGTGCTTTAAGAGCCCCAAGGCAGCAAATTCCTGTCTTAGGGGAACGGCGGTCAGGCGGCCAGAGAGAGAGGGAGAGGGAAGCGTGCGAATTGTAAAACGGAGAGGTGGCTTTCAGGAAGGCTCAGTTAGCGCGACCCCGGGTGAATTGCCTGGCAATGGCGTTTGGGGCAGCAGGAAGGCGGCAGCTAGAAGGAAAGTGAAAGCCTCGCGGAGTTAAGACTCCTTCTCGTCAGTTCCAGCTCCAAGCAATCTTAGGAGGATTTAATTTCCTCCAGCAGCGTTAAGCTGGCTTTGCCGGTATCGGCGCACCGTGATGGAAATGACGGGAAAGGAGTCAGGAACGGAACCGGAACGAGGAAGGTGACGCTGCTTTCGCTAAACCGGAAGGAGCGGCCGTAAAATCTGCTGCCCTCAAATTCCCGGGACGAGGCAAGGCTTTTTCAGTAAAGCTTTCCGCATCTGCTGACTCCGTGGGAGCAGCGCCGTTAGAAAAGAGCGGCAGGGAAAGCGGGTGCCGGTAGCATCGTCCTTCCATGCCCTTTGGGGCCGCAGCAAAAACTCTCCGGCTGCGGGAAGGGCTGTTCAGCAGCCGCCTGGGCTGTAACCGCCTGCGAGGCTTTTGCCTTTGAGAGCGCAGAGGCGATGCAGCCTGCTCGGTCGTGCCGAAAACGGGGACGCGGGAGGTTTCTGCAAGATTGATCTCCAGCGGCTGCTTAGTCGAACTTTCCCTTCGCAGCCAGCCCGACTGTCGTCGCGGCTCCCAAAAGAGGGCTTGGGGGAGGCGGTGTTTGTGGCTCGCCTGTTCTCGTTCATCTTGTGCGTGTGTGTGCGCGTGCGTGTGTGTGAGATGTGCTTGTGTGAATTTTTCTTTTTTGCCCTTCCTTCCCTCCTTCCCTCCTTCCCTCCTTCCGTTATTGGCTTTTCCTGGGCCTCCATCAGACCAGAGCTGTCACCTCCCAGCACAGGCTTTATAGACACGTTCTGCCAGCCACGAGCAGCTTAGCTTTGGCTGCCACAATTTCAGCTTAGCTTTACGCTCTCTGGCACTGCTGTTTTTTTCTTTTTTATAAATTGTGTTACTCCTAGGCGTTGGGCACGTCGGGGGAACGACTGCGGGCTCCCGCCCTCAGCCCTTTGTCGGCAAGTTCTCGGGTGTCGAGAGCGGCCGGGGGGACTCCGCGTGCCGGCGGAAAGCTTCTCTGCCCGCTCCTGACGGGGAGCCTTCGGCCGCGGGACGCTCGGCGGCGTCCTTCCCGCGCTCGTGAGTCGTAGGCCGCGGTTCGCGCGCCAGCAGGGCAGGGTGTGTGGTGTGTGGGGGGGGGGAATAGCGCCTGGCAGCCTGGCGGGCTCCGGCGTCGCTGTTGCTAGCGGGGCCCCGAGGCCCGTGTGCGGCCTCGGCTGCCTGTCGGGAGCTTTCTTTTGGTGCGTTTGCCTGGCAAAAGCGGGGTGAGGGAGGCCTCAAGTAGGAATTTTCGCGCCTAGGCGGCTGAGCTGTGCCCCAGCCAGCTGCCTTGGCCTCGCTTTGCCGCTTAGCGTCGTCACGGCGACTCGGGCGCCCGCGATAAAAACCGTTCCGGGGCTGAGGGGAGGCCCCGCGTTTGCCCCGCTTGGTTGGGAGGACCGTCGTTAAAGCTTGGGGGGGGGGGGGGGCGGGGGACACGAAGCTCCGAAAGGAGACTCTGCCGGTGACCTCGGCGGTCCGATTCGTTTGCAGGCTGACGTTCCGAGGGCCGAGCGAGCGGCAGAGGAGCGGCTCAGCCCGTTCGCTTGATTTTGGCGATACTGTTTGAAGGAAGCGCGTAAGTACAGACGGGTCTGGGGGGTTTTCGCCCGAGACGGGAAAGAGCGAGGAAGATCGGAGAGTGCGGAGAAACTAGGTGCCGCGGGCGCTGAGGCTGCGAAGGGCCGAGAGAATTTGGGCTTAAGCATCTGAAAGGGGCTGCTAACGCGCGAGGAGCGGTAAAATACCGTCGCTGAACAGCAGGCTCCTTTGCAGCCCTCCGTCCCCCTCGGCGGCCTTCTCGTTCCGTTTCCGCGCCTCCGTTCGGCTCCCCGTCCGCCCGTTTGCCTCCCTCTCCTCTTCTGCCCTGCGCTGTCCCCTTTCTCTGTCCGCCTTTGCCTCCCTCTTTTTCCCTCGCCGCCTTGTGGCCAGCTCTCCCCCCTTCTCGCTCTCTTCGGAATTGAGGTGCAAATGAGCCGTATTAAGATGCTGCTGTTGAAAGCTTTACGGATTTCCCCACCGCCCGCCATTCCCCCCCCACCCCCCCCCAAAATAAATGCATCTTGCTTTTCCTTTTTGGTTTATCATAACATGTAGATGCCGTAAATCTCTTGGAGACGGGGGAAACATCTGTTTTACCGTCTCGTTCCTGTTTAACAAGCGCCATCTGCTATTAGGCTCTCAGGAGGGCAGCGATCGCGGAAGGACGCGTCTTTTGAGATGTGCCTTTGCAAAGGGGGTTCGGCCGCCTGGGGGGATGGATCGAAGCCTTTGAGGCTGCCTCCGATCTGTTTCATTTCGTTCTGAATTTCTTCCTTTCTTTGCTTTCTCCTAGGGCGTCTGTCAGCTAACGAGCAAAGAAGGTGGAACGGCCGTCCGCGCGGGAGAACCGACGCACGGTAAAACGCGAATACGCCAGACCTCCGCTACGTCACGGGCGTTTGTTTACGTCCGTGCGTTCGAATCTCTAGTTGCGCGTTCGGGACGCGGCATCTGCCGGTGTCCGACTCCTCCGTGTAGCGCGGAAGGCGCTGTACAGCTGCCGGTCTCTACGGGAGGTTGTTAGCGAGGAGGAGAACGGCGTGTTCCGGCTCGCGGCCGCCAAACGGGCTCCTTTAGGTCCGCTTTCGGACTTGGGGCCTGCTTCGTCGGTCCGCTTGGACGCGGTTTCTCGGGGGGAACGCGAGCGCTTTCCCTGTGCTTTTCCCGTGTCGAAACCAACCGGTAGTTTATAGGCCGGAGCGGTTGTGCCGTACCTTCCTTTGAGAGGCGTTTCGTCCTCGTCTCGGGCTTCGGGGAAAATAAATTGGACGGAATTGCCGAAGGCGCGCCTTGAAATAGGCGGTAAATCCAGAAGCGTGTCTGGATTGCGAGGGGGCTCGTGACTTGGTCTTTGTCCTCAACGTCTGCTTTTCTTTCGCTCTTCTTGCAGGCTTCCCTCCGACGATCGGCGTCGCTGCGGCATCTCGTGTTTCACGGGCAGCGCTCTCTATTCAGTGAGGACGTGAGAACGCCTGCGCTCCCGGAGAGCCCGGGATCCCTGCTCCGGGCTGCTCATTTGAGGCCTCTGTGCGGAGCGTTCTTTCTAGTTACGCGCCCCGCGTGAGCCTCTCCTTCGGCCGTTTTCCCAAGGCGTTGGAAATGCTTCCGGGAAACGCCGTCGTTTCCGAAACGTTTCGCCGTGCCCTTGCCGGTAGGGGATCCCGTGAGAGCGGGGAGAGGCGGCCGACGTCCGCGCGAGGAAAGAAGCGCGGCGCAAAGAAGGGACCTCTTTGGCCCGCCTGGTCCGCTTTGGAGAGTTTTCTTTTGCACCTGAAGATGGGGTCTGCGAGTGCCGCGCGCAGCGCACGCGTTTGTCCCCCCCCCCCCCCCCCCCCGTTCTTTTAGCGAGACCGTGCGCGTCCTCGAGCTGTTTGTCCCGGGGGGGGAGTCGCTGCGGGAATTGCTGGGGAGGCCCTGACGGCGGGACGTGAGAAAGACGCCTTTGACCGCGTGCGTGCGGCCGAAGAAACGTCGGCCGAGGGATCCGGTAAAGAACTGCTCGCCCGGGTTTGCTGCCTCGCAACGCGTCGTCGAGTTTTTTACGAACGCTCCTCCTCGGGGAAGCGCCCGTTCGTTCCGTGAATACGAGTGCAAAAACGCGCACGTTACCGACCCTTGAAGCGAGTCCGTGGCGCTGGGGTGGCGTGCGTAGCCGAGCCTAAATCCCGTAGTAACGCCTTTCGATGTCGTTCTCTTCTACGAAAGCCCTTAGAGCAGATGAAAACGTTTCTCGCCCTCTTTGGTTTGTCGAACGGGCCGCGATCCCGAGAAAAACCTGCGGCGAAGGAGACGTAGTAGCGGGTTTCCCTAGAGAAGGTGTCTTGTGCTGTGCTCGAGGGCTTGCCGTGCGCTTTGTCCGAGGGCGGGCGGCGAATGCCCGCTTTCCTCTCGAGCGGCCCCTGGGGAGCAGAGAGTTGCGCCTCGGAGGCAAGCTGTTTCTTGCAGCTGGCTTTGAAGAAGCTGCCTAGCCGCGCAAAGTAACGGCAGCGCTGGGGAGTCGCTGGAAGCGCTTAAAAGAGCGTCTTTCCCTTTTCGAGAAGGCGATGCGCTTTCCTCGCTAATCCCCGTAGTAACTAACGGAGCCAGGTAAGTGGTAGCTAGGTGAGCGAGCCGTTAGCCTTTCTCCCCTAGGAATAGCCTTTAGGCTGCGATCGCTGCTAGAAAGGGCCGGCTCTTTTCGAAACGGAACGAGCCTTTGGCGGCGCTACGGGACACGAGCTAAAAAGGTGATGGGAATAGTAACGTTTTCATGCTTTAACGTGCCAGACGTACTGTGTGCCAGCATCTCGTGCTGTTGAATAATAAAAACTGAGCAGTCTGTCGAGCAACTAGCGCGGCTTGCTTTGGCCTGTTTATTTCGTTTAACAATCGGTAAAGGCAGGAGGTGGGAAGTCCTAAAGAAGAACGGCCGCTTCTTGGACCGCTTGCAAATTGTCCCGTGAAGGAGGTGGTGGTGGTGGTGGTGGTGGGGGGGGGGGTTGTTTGCTTGTTTGTTTCTTTTTTTTAAGTGCAGCCTCTGCCTCTTTTTTGTCTGTGGAGTATTTTGCAACGACGTGCAAAGGAAAGCGCTGTTCCTGAAGCCTCCGGGAGAAGCGGCTCGAGCACGACACGCGGCGACTCTGCGCCTCGCAGCGGGCGCTGTAAATAAGGGCGGGTGAGCTGAGGCGAGGGCGCTGCGGGGCGCGGCGGCGGCGGCGGGGTGCGGGTGCCGCGGGCAGAGGGGCGGGGCCGGAAGGCGACGGCTGCGGAGCGAAGGGCGGGAGGGTGGGGGAGCGCTGCACCACCCCGGCGCCGGGCATGCTGGGAGCGGTAGTCTTCCGGCACCGGGCTGCCGGGCGGCCATGTTGCTTTTGCGCCGGGCATGCTGGGAGCGGTAGTCTTCCGGCACCGGGCTGCCGGGCGGCCCTTTTAGTCTGCACGGCATGCCGGGAGCTATAGTTTTCTGGCAGGGGTTTTCCCGGCAGCCGTTTTAGTCTGCAGGGCGTGCCGGGAGGTGCAGTCTTCCCGTACCGGCCTTCTGGGAGACCGTGTTGCGCCTCCCGAGGTGGCGGGAGGTGCGGTTCTCTGTCGGCGGGCTTCCCGGCAGCTGTTCGCGTTGTGCTCTGGGGCAGGCCAGCAGCTGTACTTCCAGGTGCCTGTGCCTTCTCCGCCCTGCAGCAGTGGCCCGCTGGGGGTGTGTGTGTGTGTGTGTGTGTTTTTGTGTGGTCCTTACCGGACACGTGTCGCTCGGGTGTCGAAAAAGCAGGACTGCACCGTGGCGCATGCACACGGCGGCCGGCCGTGCTCCCTGCTGCCCTCGGGGTGTCCAAAAAGCGGTATTGCACGAAAAGGGGGGGGCGCGCGTGTGCACCGCGCTCCGCCGCGCTCCCTGCTGCCACCCGGTGTCCGAAAAGCGGTACTGCACCCGGTGGGGGGGCGCACGTGCGCACCGCGTTCTGCCGCGCTCACTGCTGCCCTCCGGTGTCCGAAAAGCGGTACTGCACCCGGTGGGGGGGGGCGCGCGTGCGCACACAGGCGGCGAGCACATGCTCAGTGCCGGGCGCCATGTTTGCCGCTACTCTCCGCCGTTTCGGTAACGGGTAAGCGAATGGCGCGTGCTCGTCGCCCCTTCCCGGTGCTCACGGAGCGGCCACGGGCGCGGGCAGCCTCGGGGCGCTCGCTGGGAGCCCCGGGCTGCCGCGGCGGGCTGCGGTTCGCACGCGTGAGCCGCCCGGCTGCAGCGCCGCGCCGCGAGCACGCGAGTGCGCCATTGCGGGTCTCGCCTCCCCCCCCGGCTCCCCCCCCGCCCCTGGGGCTCCCCCCGCTCCCCCCTCCCCTCGGGCTCCCCCCCGCTCCCCCCGCCCCTCGGGCTCCCCTCGCTCCCCCCGCCCCTCGGGCTCCCCTCGCTCCCCCCTCCCCTCGGGCTCCCCCTCGCTCCCCCCGCCCCTCGGGCTCCCCTCGCTCCCCCCGCCCCTCGGGCTCCCCCTCGCTCCCCCCGCCCCTCGGGCTCCCCCTCGCTCCCCCCGCCCCTCGGGCTCCCCCGGCTCCCCCCGCCCCTCGGGTTCCCCCGGCTCCCCCCTCCCCTCGGGCTCCCCTCGCTCCCCCCTCCCCTCGGGCTTCCCCGGCTCCCACCTCCCCTCGGGGTCCCCCGGCGGCGGGGAAGCAAGATGGCGGCGAGCAGGGAGGGCGTTTTGGCCGGGCGGCGGCGGCGGGTGAGGACGGAGGCGGCGTGGAGGGAAGGACGTGGGGCCCCCGGTGAGGCGAGCGCGCAGGTTCGGGGGGCGCCGGGCGTGGGGCTGCGTCCTGCCCGCTGCGGCCGTCGCTGCGCGGAGGCGGCGGTGCGGGGCGAGTGTGTATGGGGGGGGGGGCGGGCTGGGGCTGGGGCCGGGCGCCGGGAGCGGCGGGAGCGCGGGGCAGGGCGGGCTGGAGCGCGGGTGCGACGTTGCGTCTCGCGTGTGCGGCGTTTAGGGCGCCGGTTCGTTGGCGGCGCGGCCGGGCAGGAGCGGGGGGGCAGGCGGGCCCCGGAGCAGGGCTGCGGCGCGGCGTCGGCCCTGTAGCGTTTCCAAAGGGTTTACTCTGTAGCGTGTGATGCAAAGCGGTGTGTTAAGAGCTTTCCTTTGGGGGAAAGAAGGAAAAAGAAAGGGGGGACGGGGGAAAAAAACACGGGAAAGAGAAAAAGAGCGTGCGTCAGTCGAAGTGTTTTGTTGGAAGCGAAACGCAATTTTCTCCCTTCGTTACAGAGGCGGCGGAAGCGACGATAGCGAGTGCTGACCAAGAGCCAAGGCGGACGAGCGAGCGAGCGGTTTTTTGCGCTTAGTCCCTAAGGGAGGGGCGGGCTGAAACGAGGAAGCAAGAACGCAGCAGCAGAGCCTCGATCTCCCCGGAAGCCGCGGCAGCAGGAGGCGTTCCGGCCCGGGTAACTAAGGTAACTCTCGATGCAGAACGTTTGTTGTTTTGGCCTTCCGGAGGCGGCGCTGGGGACTAAGCGACCCGTTGCTGCCCTGCGGCTATCGTTAACCGTAGCTGCCTTAGTTTTGCTTCGGTCGTTTGTATTTTGTTTTGTTATCGTACACGCGTACGTAGAAAAGGAAAGATGGGATATTTAATTTCTAGATTCGTTGCCCCGGCTGAAGCTGAGGAGGCCAGAAAAACGTAAGCGAGCCGAAGTAATCAAATGAAAAGGAACCGAGCGAGAGCCGTCTCCGTCGCCCCAAAAGGGAAAGCCCCTTCCTCCCGGCGAGGAAGGTTCGCCGTTGATAGCGATCGGAATAACGGACGACCGACATCTAACGGCAGGTGCGTACGCGTTACGGAAAGGACGCCGCGTCCATCCGTCTCTGCGCGCGTGACTTTCTGCGTCTGCGAAGCGTCTTGGTGCTTTAAGAGCCCCAAGGCAGCAAATTCCTGTCTTAGGGGAACGGCGGTCAGGCGGCCAGAGAGAGAGGGAGAGGGAAGCGTGCGAATTGTAAAACGGAGAGGTGGCTTTCAGGAAGGCTCAGTTAGCGCGACCCCGGGTGAATTGCCTGGCAATGGCGTTTGGGGCAGCAGGAAGGCGGCAGCTAGAAGGAAAGTGAAAGCCTCGCGGAGTTAAGACTCCTTCTCGTCAGTTCCAGCTCCAAGCAATCTTAGGAGGATTTAATTTCCTCCAGCAGCGTTAAGCTGGCTTTGCCGGTATCGGCGCACCGTGATGGAAATGGCGGGAAAGGAGTCAGGAACGGAACCGGAACGAGGAAGGTGACGCTGCTTTCGCTAAACCGGAAGGAGCGGCCGTAAAATCTGCTGCCCTCAAATTCCCGGGACGAGGCAAGGCTTTTTCAGTAAAGCTTTCCGCATCTGCTGACTCCGTGGGAGCAGCGCCGTTAGAAAAGAGCGGCAGGGAAAGCGGGTGCCGGTAGCATCGTCCTTCCATGCCCTTTGGGGCCGCAGCAAAAACTCTCCGGCTGCGGGAAGGGCTGTTCAGCAGCCGCCTGGGCTGTAACCGCCTGCGAGGCTTTTGCCTTTGAGAGCGCAGAGGCGATGCAGCCTGCTCGGTCGTGCCGAAAACGGGGACGCGGGAGGTTTCTGCAAGATTGATCTCCAGCGGCTGCTTAGTCGAACTTTCCCTTCGCAGCCAGCCCGACTGTCGTCGCGGCTCCCAAAAGAGGGCTTGGGGGAGGCGGTGTTTGTGGCTCGCCTGTTCTCGTTCATCTTGTGCGTGTGTGTGCGCGTGCATGTGTGTGAGATGTGCTTGTGTGAATTTTTCTTTTTTGCCCTTCCTTCCCTCCTTCCCTCCTTCCGTTATTGGCTTTTCCTGGGCCTCCATCAGACCAGAGCTGTCACCTCCCAGCACAGGCTTTAGGCAAGACACGTTCTGCCAGCCACGAGCAGCTTAGCTTTGGCTGCCACAATTTCAGCTTAGCTTTACGCTCTCTGGCACTGCTGTTTTTTTCTTTTTTATAAATTGTGTTACTCCTAGGCGTTGGGCACGTCGGGGAACGACTGCGGGCTCCCGCCCTCAGCCCTTTGTCGGCAAGTTCTCGGGTGTCGAGAGCGGCCGGGGGACTCCGCGTGCCGGCGGAAAGCTTCTCTGCCCGCTCCTGACGGGGAGCCTTCGGCCGCGGGACGCTCGGCGGCGTCCTTCCCGCGCTCGTGAGTCGTAGGCCGCGGTTCGCGCGCCAGCAGGGCAGGGTGTGTGTGTGTGTGTGGGGGAATAGCGCCTGGCAGCCCGGCGGCTCCGGCGTCGCTGTTGCTAGCGGGGCCCCGAGGCCCGTGTGCGGCCTCGGCTGCCTGTCGGGAGCTTTCTTTTGGTGCGTTTGCCTGGCAAAAGCGGCGAGGGAGGCCTCAAGTAGGAATTTTCGCGCCTAGGCGGCTGAGCTGTGCCCCCAGCCAGCTGCCTTGGCCTCGCTTTGCCGCTTAGCGTCGTCACGGCGACTCGGGCGCCCGCGATAAAAACCGTTCCGGGGCTGAGGGGAGGCCCCGCGTTTGCCCCGCTTGGTTGGGAGACCGTCGTTAAAGCTTGGGGGGGGGGGGGGCGGGGGACACGAAGCTCCGAAAGGAGACTCTGCCGGTGACCTCGGCGGTCCGATTCGTTTGCAGGCTGACGTTCCGAGGGCCGGCGAGCGGCAGAGGAGCGGCTCAGCCCGTTCGCTTGATTTTGGCGATACTGTTTGAAGGAAGCGCGTAAGTACAGACGGGGTCTGGGGGGGTTTTCGCCCGAGACGGGAAAGAGCGAGGAAGATCGGAGAGTGCGGAGAAACTAGGTGCCGCGGGCGCTGAGGCTGCGAAGGGCCGAGAGAATTTGGGCTTAAGCATCTGAAAGGGGCTGCTAACGCGCGAGGAGCGGTAAAATACCGTCGCTGAACAGCAGGCTCCTTTGCAGCCCTCCGTCCCCCTCGGCGGCCTTCTCGTTCCGTTTCCGCGCCTCCGTTCGGCTCCCCGTCCGCCCGTTTGCCTCCCTCTCCCTCTTCTGCCCTGCGCTGTCCCCTTTCTCTGTCCGCCTTTGCCTCCCTCTTTTTCCCTCGCCGCCTTTGTGGCCAGCTCTCCCCCCTTCTCGCTCTCTTCGGAATTGAGGTGCAAATGAGCCGTATTAAGATGCTGCTGTTGAAAGCTTTACGGATTTCCCCACCGCCCGCCATTCCCCCCCCACCCCCCCCAAAAAAAAATGCATCTTGCTTTTCCTTTTTGGTTTATCATAACATGTAGATGCCGTAAATCTCTTGGAGACGGGGAAACATCTGTTTTACCGTCTCGTTCCTGTTTAACAAGCGCCATCTGCTATTAGGCTCTCAGGAGGGCAGCGATCGCGGAAGGACGCGTCTTTTGAGATGTGCCTTTGCAAAGGGGGTTCGGCCGCCTGGGGGGATGGATCGAAGCCTTTGAGGCTGCCTCCGATCTGTTTCATTTCGTTCTGAATTTCTTCCTTTCTTTGCTTTCTCCTAGGGCGTCTGTCAGCTAACGAGCAAAGAAGGTGGAACGGCCCGTCCGCGCGGGAGAACCGACGCACGGTAAACGCGAATACGCCAGACCTCCGCTACGTCACGGGCGTTTGTTTACGTCCGTGCGTTCGAATCTCTAGTTGCGCGTTCGGGACGCGGCATCTGCCCGGTGTCCGACTCCTCCGTGTAGCGCGGAAGGCGCTGTACAGCTGCCGGTCTCTACGGGAGGTTGTTAGCGAGGAGGAGAACGGCGTGTTCCGGCTCGCGGCCGCCAAACGGGCTCCTTTAGGTCCGCTTTCGGACTTGGGGCCTGCTTCGTCGGTCCGCTTGGACGCGGTTTCTCGGGGGGAACGCGAGCGCTTTCCCTGTGCTTTTCCCGTGTCGAAACCAACCGGTAGTTTATAGGCCGGAGCGGTTGTGCCGTACCTTCCTTTGAGAGGCGTTTCGTCCTCGTCTCGGGCTTCGGGGAAAATAAATTGGACGGAATTGCCGAAGGCGCGCCTTGAAATAGGCGGTAAATCCAGAAGCGTGTCTGGATTGCGAGGGGCTCGTGACTTGGTCTTTGTCCTCAACGTCTGCTTTTCTTTCGCTCTTCTTGCAGGCTTCCCTCCGACGATCGGCGTCGCTGCGGCGTCTCGTGTTTCACGGGCAGCGCTCTCTATTCAGTGAGGACGTGAGAACGCCTGCGCTCCCGGAGAGCCCGGGATCCCTGCTCCGGGCTGCTCATTTGAGGCCTCTGTGCGGAGCGTTCTTTCTAGTTACGCGCCCCGCGTGAGCCTCTCCTTCGGCCGTTTTCCCAAGGCGTTGGAAATGCTTCCGGGAAACGCCGTCGTTTCCGAAACGTTTCGCCGTGCCCTTGCCGGTAGGGGATCCCGTGAGAGCGGGGAGAGGCGGCCGACGTCCGCGCGAGGAAAGAAGCGCGGCGCAAAGAAGGGACCTCTTTGGCCCGCCTGGTCCGCTTTGGAGAGTTTTCTTTTGCACCTGAAGATGGGGTCTGCGAGTGCCGCGCGCAGCGCACGCGTTTGTCCCCCCCCCCCCCGTTCTTTTAGCGAGACCGTGCGCGTCCTCGAGCTGTTTGTCCCGGGGGGGGAGTCGCTGCGGGAATTGCTGGGGAGGCCCTGACGGCGGGACGTGAGAAAGACGCCTTTGACCGCGTGCGTGCGGCCGAAGAAACGTCGGCCGAGGGATCCCGGTAAAGAACTGCTCGCCCGGGTTTGCTGCCTCGCAACGCGTCGTCGGAGTTTTTTACGAACGCTCCTCCTCGGGGAAGCGCCCGTTCGTTCCGTGAATACGAGTGCAAAAACGCGCACGTTACCGACCCTTGAAAGCGAGTCCGTGGCGCTGGGGTGGCGTGCGTAGCCGAGCCTAAATCCCGTAGTAACGCCTTTCGATGTCGTTCTCTTCTACGAAAGCCCTTAGAGCAGATGAAAACGTTTCTCGCCCTCTTTGGTTTGTCGAACGGGCCGCGATCCCGAGAAAAACCTGCGGCGAAGGAGACGTAGTAGCGGGTTTCCCTAGAGAAGGTGTCTTGTGCTGTGCTCGAGGGCTTGCCGTGCGCTTTGTCCGAGGGCGGGCGGCGAATGCCCGCTTTCCTCTCGAGCGGCCCCTGGGGAGCAGAGAGTTGCGCCTCGGAGGCAAGCTGTTTCTTGCAGCTGGCTTTGAAGAAGCTGCCTAGCCGCGCAAAGTAACGGCAGCGCTGGGGAGTCGCTGGAAGCGCTTAAAAGAGCGTCTTTCCCTTTTCGAGAAGGCGATGCGCTTTCCTCGCTAATCCCCGTAGTAACTAACGGAGCCAGGTAAGTGGTAGCTAGGTGAGCGAGCCGTTAGCCTTTCTCCCCTAGGAATAGCCTTTAGGCTGCGATCGCTGCTAGAAAGGGCCGGCTCTTTTCGAAACGGAACGAGCCTTTGGCGGCGCTACGGGACACGAGCTAAAAAGGTGATGGGAATAGTAACGTTTTCATGCTTTAACGTGCCAGACGTACTGTGTGCCAGCATCTCGTGCTGTTGAATAATAAAAACTGAGCGGTCTGTCGAGCAACTAGCGCGGCTTGCTTTGGCCTGTTTATTTCGTTTAACAATCGGTAAAGGCAGGAGGTGGGAAGTCCTAAAGAAGAACGGCCGCTTCTTGGACCGCTTGCAAATTGTCCCGTGAAGGAGGTGGTGGTGGTGGTGGTGGTGGGGGGGGGTTGTTTGCTTGTTTGTTTCTTTTTTTTTAAGTGCAGCCTCTGCCTCTTTTTTGTCTGTGGAGTATTTTGCAACGACGTGCAAAGGAAAGCGCTGTTCCTGAAGCCTCCGGGAGAAGCGGCTCGAGCACGACACGCGGCGACTCTGCGCCTCGCAGCGGGCGCTGTAAATAAGGGCGGGTGAGCTGAGGCGAGGGCGCTGCGGGGCGCGGCGGCGGCGGCGGGGTGCGGGTGCCGCGGGCAGAGGGGCGGGCAGAGGGGCGGGGCCGGAAGGCGACGGCTGCGGAGCGAAGGGCGGGAGGGTGGGGGAGCGCTGCACCACCCCGGCGCCGGGCATGCTGGGAGCGGTAGTCTTCCGGCACCGGGCTGCCGGGCGGCCATGTTGCTTTTGCGCCGGGCATGCTGGGAGCGGTAGTCTTCCGGCACCGGGCTGCCGGGCGGCCCTTTTAGTCTGCACGGCATGCCGGGAGCTATAGTTTTCTGGCAGGGGTTTTCCCGGCAGCCGTTTTAGTCTGCAGGGCGTGCCGGGAGGTGCAGTCTTCCCGTACCGGCCTTCTGGGAGACCGTGTTGCGCCTCCCGAGGTGGCGGGAGGTGCGGTTCTCTGTCGGCGGGCTTCCCGGCAGCTGTTCGCGTTGTGCTCTGGGGCAGGCCAGCAGCTGTACTTCCAGGTGCCTGTGCCTTCTCCGCCCTGCAGCAGTGGCCCGCTGGGGGTGTGTGTGTGTGTGTGTGTGTGTTTTTGTGTGGTCCTTACCGGACACGTGTCGCTCGGGTGTCGAAAAAGCAGGACTGCACCGTGGCGCATGCACACGGCGGCCGGCCGTGCTCCCTGCTGCCCTCGGGGTGTCCAAAAAGCGGTATTGCACGAAAAGGGGGGGGCGCGCGTGTGCACCGCGCTCCGCCGCGCTCCCTGCTGCCACCCGGTGTCCGAAAAGCGGTACTGCACCCGGTGGGGGGGGCGCACGTGCGCACCGCGTTCTGCCGCGCTCACTGCTGCCCTCCGGTGTCCGAAAAGCGGTACTGCACCCGGTGGGGGGGGCGCGCGTGCGCACACAGGCGGCGAGCACATGCTCAGTGCCGGGCGCCATGTTTGCCGCTACTCTCCGCCGTTTCGGTAACGGGTAAGCGAATGGCGCGTGCTCGTCGCCCCTTCCCGGTGCTCACGGAGCGGCCACGGGCGCGGGCAGCCTCGGGGCGCTCGCTGGGAGCCCCGGGCTGCCGCGGCGGGCTGCGGTTCGCACGCGTGAGCCGCCCGGCTGCAGCGCCGCGCCGCGAGCACGCGAGTGCGCCATTGCGGGTCTCGCCTCCCCCCCCGGCTCCCCCCCCGCCCCTGGGGCTCCCCCCGCTCCCCCCTCCCCTCGGGCTCCCCCCCGCTCCCCCCGCCCCTCGGGCTCCCCTCGCTCCCCCCGCCCCTCGGGCTCCCCTCGCTCCCCCCTCCCCTCGGGCTCCCCCTCGCTCCCCCCGCCCCTCGGGCTCCCCTCGCTCCCCCCGCCCCTCGGGCTCCCCCTCGCTCCCCCCGCCCCTCGGGCTCCCCCTCGCTCCCCCCGCCCCTCGGGCTCCCCCGGCTCCCCCCGCCCCTCGGGTTCCCCCGGCTCCCCCCTCCCCTCGGGCTCCCCTCGCTCCCCCCTCCCCTCGGGCTCCCCCGGCTCCCCCCTCCCCTCGGGCTTCCCCGGCTCCCCCCTCCCCTCGGGGTCCCCCGGCGGCGGGGAAGCAAGATGGCGGCGAGCAGGGAGGGCGTTTTGGCCGGGCGGCGGCGGCGGGTGAGGACGGAGGCGGCGTGGAGGGAAGGACGTGGGGCCCCCGGTGAGGCGAGCGCGCAGGTTCGGGGGGCGCCGGGCGTGGGGCTGCGTCCTGCCCGCTGCGGCCGTCGCTGCGCGGAGGCGGCGGTGCGGGGCGAGTGTGTATGGGGGGGGGGCGGGCTGGGGCTGGGGCCGGGCGCCGGGAGCGGCGGGAGCGCGGGGCAGGGCGGGCTGGAGCGCGGGTGCGACGTTGCGTCTCGCGTGTGCGGCGTTTAGGGCGCCGGTTCGTTGGCGGCGCGGCCGGGCAGGAGCGGGGGGGCAGGCGGGCCCCGGAGCAGGGCTGCGGCGCGGCGTCGGCCCTGTAGCGTTTCCAAAGGGTTTACTCTGTAGCGTGTGATGCAAAGCGGTGTGTTAAGAGCTTTCCTTTGGGGGAAAGAAGGAAAAAGAAAGGGGGGACGGGGGAAAAAAACACGGGAAAGAGAAAAAGAGCGTGCGTCAGTCGAAGTGTTTTGTTGGAAGCGAAACGCAATTTTCTCCCTTCGTTACAGAGGCGGCGGAAGCGACGATAGCGAGTGCTGACCAAGAGCCAAGGCGGACGAGCGAGCGAGCGGTTTTTTGCGCTTAGTCCCTAAGGGAGGGGCGGGCTGAAACGAGGAAGCAAGAACGCAGCAGCAGAGCCTCGATCTCCCCGGAAGCCGCGGCAGCAGGAGGCGTTCCGGCCCGGGTAACTAAGGTAACTCTCGATGCAGAACGTTTGTTGTTTTGGCCTTCCGGAGGCGGCGCTGGGGACTAAGCGACCCGTTGCTGCCCTGCGGCTATCGTTAACCGTAGCTGCCTTAGTTTTGCTTCGGTCGTTTGTATTTTGTTTTGTTATCGTACACGCGTACGTAGAAAAGGAAAGATGGGATATTTAATTTCTAGATTCGTTGCCCCGGCTGAAGCTGAGGAGGCCAGAAAAACGTAAGCGAGCCGAAGTAATCAAATGAAAAGGAACCGAGCGAGAGCCGTCTCCGTCGCCCCAAAAGGGAAAGCCCCTTCCTCCCGGCGAGGAAGGTTCGCCGTTGATAGCGATCGGAATAACGGACGACCGACATCTAACGGCAGGTGCGTACGCGTTACAGAAAGGACGCCGCGTCCATCCGTCTCTGCGCGCGTGACTTTCTGCGTCTGCGAAGCGTCTTGGTGCTTTAAGAGCCCCAAGGCAGCAAATTCCTGTCTTAGGGGAACGGCGGTCAGGCGGCCAGAGAGAGAGGGAGAGGGAAGCGTGCGAATTGTAAAACGGAGAGGTGGCTTTCAGGAAGGCTCAGTTAGCGCGACCCCGGGTGAATTGCCTGGCAATGGCGTTTGGGGCAGCAGGAAGGCGGCAGCTAGAAGGAAAGTGAAAGCCTCGCGGAGTTAAGACTCCTTCTCGTCAGTTCCAGCTCCAAGCAATCTTAGGAGGATTTAATTTCCTCCAGCAGCGTTAAGCTGGCTTTGCCGGTATCGGCGCACCGTGATGGAAATGACGGGAAAGGAGTCAGGAACGGAACCGGAACGAGGAAGGTGACGCTGCTTTCGCTAAACCGGAAGGAGCGGCCGTAAAATCTGCTGCCCTCAAATTCCCGGGACGAGGCAAGGCTTTTTCAGTAAAGCTTTCCGCATCTGCTGACTCCGTGGGAGCAGCGCCGTTAGAAAAGAGCGGCAGGGAAAGCGGGTGCCGGTAGCATCGTCCTTCCATGCCCTTTGGGGCCGCAGCAAAAACTCTCCGGCTGCGGGAAGGGCTGTTCAGCAGCCGCCTGGGCTGTAACCGCCTGCGAGGCTTTTGCCTTTGAGAGCGCAGAGGCGATGCAGCCTGCTCGGTCGTGCCGAAAACGGGGACGCGGGAGGTTTCTGCAAGATTGATCTCCAGCGGCTGCTTAGTCGAACTTTCCCTTCGCAGCCAGCCCGACTGTCGTCGCGGCTCCCAAAAGAGGGCTTGGGGGAGGCGGTGTTTGTGGCTCGCCTGTTCTCGTTCATCTTGTGCGTGTGTGTGCGCGTGCGTGTGTGTGAGATGTGCTTGTGTGAATTTTTCTTTTTTGCCCTTCCTTCCCTCCTTCCCTCCTTCCCTCCTTCCGTTATTGGCTTTTCCTGGGCCTCCATCAGACCAGAGCTGTCACCTCCCAGCACAGGCTTTAGGCAAGACACGTTCTGCCAGCCACGAGCAGCTTAGCTTTGGCTGCCACAATTTCAGCTTAGCTTTACGCTCTCTGGCACTGCTGTTTTTTTCTTTTTTATAAATTGTGTTACTCCTAGGCGTTGGGCACGTCGGGGAACGACTGCGGGCTCCCGCCCTCAGCCCTTTGTCGGCAAGTTCTCGGGTGTCGAGAGCGGCCGGGGGACTCCGCGTGCCGGCGGAAAGCTTCTCTGCCCGCTCCTGACGGGGAGCCTTCGGCCGCGGGACGCTCGGCGGCGTCCTTCCCGCGCTCGTGAGTCGTAGGCCGCGGTTCGCGCGCCAGCAGGGCAGGGTGTGTGTGTGTGGGGGGGGGAATAGCGCCTGGCAGCCTGGCGGCTCCGGCGTCGCTGTTGCTAGCGGGGCCCCGAGGCCCGTGTGCGGCCTCGGCTGCCTGTCGGGAGCTTTCTTTTGGTGCGTTTGCCTGGCAAAAGCGGTGAGGGAGGCCTCAAGTAGGAATTTTCGCGCCTAGGCGGCTGAGCTGTGCCCCCAGCCAGCTGCCTTGGCCTCGCTTTGCCGCTTAGCGTCGTCACGGCGACTCGGGCGCCCGCGATAAAAACCGTTCCGGGGCTGAGGGGAGGCCCCGCGTTTGCCCCGCTTGGTTGGGAGACCGTCGTTAAAGCTTGGGGGGGGGGGGGGGCGGGGGACACGAAGCTCCGAAAGGAGACTCTGCCGGTGACCTCGGCGGTCCGATTCGTTTGCAGGCTGACGTTCCGAGGGCCGGCGAGCGGCAGAGGAGCGGCTCAGCCCGTTCGCTTGATTTTGGCGATACTGTTTGAAGGAAGCGCGTAAGTACAGACGGGGTCTGGGGGGGTTTTCGCCCGAGACGGGAAAGAGCGAGGAAGATCGGAGAGTGCGGAGAAACTAGGTGCCGCGGGCGCTGAGGCTGCGAAGGGCCGAGAGAATTTGGGCTTAAGCATCTGAAAGGGGCTGCTAACGCGCGAGGAGCGGTAAAATACCGTCGCTGAACAGCAGGCTCCTTTGCAGCCCTCCGTCCCCCTCGGCGGCCTTCTCGTTCCGTTTCCGCGCCTCCGTTCGGCTCCCCGTCCGCCCGTTTGCCTCCCTCTCCCTCTTCTGCCCTGCGCTGTCCCCTTTCTCTGTCCGCCTTTGCCTCCCTCTTTTTCCCTCGCCGCCTTTGTGGCCAGCTCTCCCCCCTTCTCGCTCTCTTCGGAATTGAGGTGCAAATGAGCCGTATTAAGATGCTGCTGTTGAAAGCTTTACGGATTTCCCCACCGCCCGCCATTCCCCCCCCACCCCCCCCAAAAAAAAATGCATCTTGCTTTTCCTTTTTGGTTTATCATAACATGTAGATGCCGTAAATCTCTTGGAGACGGGGAAACATCTGTTTTACCGTCTCGTTCCTGTTTAACAAGCGCCATCTGCTATTAGGCTCTCAGGAGGGCAGCGATCGCGGAAGGACGCGTCTTTTGAGATGTGCCTTTGCAAAGGGGGTTCGGCCGCCTGGGGGGATGGATCGAAGCCTTTGAGGCTGCCTCCGATCTGTTTCATTTCGTTCTGAATTTCTTCCTTTCTTTGCTTTCTCCTAGGGCGTCTGTCAGCTAACGAGCAAAGAAGGTGGAACGGCCCGTCCGCGCGGGAGAACCGACGCACGGTAAACGCGAATACGCCAGACCTCCGCTACGTCACGGGCGTTTGTTTACGTCCGTGCGTTCGAATCTCTAGTTGCGCGTTCGGGACGCGGCATCTGCCCGGTGTCCGACTCCTCCGTGTAGCGCGGAAGGCGCTGTACAGCTGCCGGTCTCTACGGGAGGTTGTTAGCGAGGAGGAGAACGGCGTGTTCCGGCTCGCGGCCGCCAAACGGGCTCCTTTAGGTCCGCTTTCGGACTTGGGGCCTGCTTCGTCGGTCCGCTTGGACGCGGTTTCTCGGGGGGAACGCGAGCGCTTTCCCTGTGCTTTTCCCGTGTCGAAACCAACCGGTAGTTTATAGGCCGGAGCGGTTGTGCCGTACCTTCCTTTGAGAGGCGTTTCGTCCTCGTCTCGGGCTTCGGGGAAAATAAATTGGACGGAATTGCCGAAGGCGCGCCTTGAAATAGGCGGTAAATCCAGAAGCGTGTCTGGATTGCGAGGGGCTCGTGACTTGGTCTTTGTCCTCAACGTCTGCTTTTCTTTCGCTCTTCTTGCAGGCTTCCCTCCGACGATCGGCGTCGCTGCGGCATCTCGTGTTTCACGGGCAGCGCTCTCTATTCAGTGAGGACGTGAGAACGCCTGCGCTCCCGGAGAGCCCGGGATCCCTGCTCCGGGCTGCTCATTTGAGGCCTCTGTGCGGAGCGTTCTTTCTAGTTACGCGCCCCGCGTGAGCCTCTCCTTCGGCCGTTTTCCCAAGGCGTTGGAAATGCTTCCGGGAAACGCCGTCGTTTCCGAAACGTTTCGCCGTGCCCTTGCCGGTAGGGGATCCCGTGAGAGCGGGGAGAGGCGGCCGACGTCCGCGCGAGGAAAGAAGCGCGGCGCAAAGAAGGGACCTCTTTGGCCCGCCTGGTCCGCTTTGGAGAGTTTTCTTTTGCACCTGAAGATGGGGTCTGCGAGTGCCGCGCGCAGCGCACGCGTTTGTCCCCCCCCCCCCCCGTTCTTTTAGCGAGACCGTGCGCGTCCTCGAGCTGTTTGTCCCGGGGGGGGAGTCGCTGCGGGAATTGCTGGGGAGGCCCTGACGGCGGGACGTGAGAAAGACGCCTTTGACCGCGTGCGTGCGGCCGAAGAAACGTCGGCCGAGGGATCCCGGTAAAGAACTGCTCGCCCGGGTTTGCTGCCTCGCAACGCGTCGTCGGAGTTTTTTACGAACGCTCCTCCTCGGGGAAGCGCCCGTTCGTTCCGTGAATACGAGTGCAAAAACGCGCACGTTACCGACCCTTGCAAGCGAGTCCGTGGCGCTGGGGTGGCGTGCGTAGCCGAGCCTAAATCCCGTAGTAACGCCTTTCGATGTCGTTCTCTTCTACGAAAGCCCTTAGAGCAGATGAAAACGTTTCTCGCCCTCTTTGGTTTGTCGAACGGGCCGCGATCCCGAGAAAAACCTGCGGCGAAGGAGACGTAGTAGCGGGTTTCCCTAGAGAAGGTGTCTTGTGCTGTGCTCGAGGGCTTGCCGTGCGCTTTGTCCGAGGGCGGGCGGCGAATGCCCGCTTTCCTCTCGAGCGGCCCCTGGGGAGCAGAGAGTTGCGCCTCGGAGGCAAGCTGTTTCTTGCAGCTGGCTTTGAAGAAGCTGCCTAGCCGCGCAAAGTAACGGCAGCGCTGGGGAGTCGCTGGAAGCGCTTAAAAGAGCGTCTTTCCCTTTTCGAGAAGGCGATGCGCTTTCCTCGCTAATCCCCGTAGTAACTAACGGAGCCAGGTAAGTGGTAGCTAGGTGAGCGAGCCGTTAGCCTTTCTCCCCTAGGAATAGCCTTTAGGCTGCGATCGCTGCTAGAAAGGGCCGGCTCTTTTCGAAACGGAACGAGCCTTTGGCGGCGCTACGGGACACGAGCTAAAAAGGTGATGGGAATAGTAACGTTTTCATGCTTTAACGTGCCAGACGTACTGTGTGCCAGCATCTCGTGCTGTTGAATAATAAAAACTGAGCGGTCTGTCGAGCAACTAGCGCGGCTTGCTTTGGCCTGTTTATTTCGTTTAACAATCGGTAAAGGCAGGAGGTGGGAAGTCCTAAAGAAGAACGGCCGCTTCTTGGACCGCTTGCAAATTGTCCCGTGAAGGAGGTGGTGGTGGTGGTGGTGGTGGTGGGGGGGGGTTGTTTGCTTGTTTGTTTCTTTTTTTTTAAGTGCAGCCTCTGCCTCTTTTTTGTCTGTGGAGTATTTTGCAACGACGTGCAAAGGAAAGCGCTGTTCCTGAAGCCTCCGGGAGAAGCGGCTCGAGCACGACACGCGGCGACTCTGCGCCTCGCAGCGGGCGCTGTAAATAAGGGCGGGTGAGCTGAGGCGAGGGCGCTGCGGGGCGCGGCGGCGGCGGCGGGGTGCGGGTGCCGCGGGCAGAGGGGCGGGGCCGGAAGGCGACGGCTGCGGAGCGAAGGGCGGGAGGGTGGGGGAGCGCTGCACCACCCCGGCGCCGGGCATGCTGGGAGCGGTAGTCTTCCGGCACCGGGCTGCCGGGCGGCCATGTTGCTTTTGCGCCGGGCATGCTGGGAGCGGTAGTCTTCCGGCACCGGGCTGCCGGGCGGCCCTTTTAGTCTGCACGGCATGCCGGGAGCTATAGTTTTCTGGCAGGGGTTTTCCCGGCAGCCGTTTTAGTCTGCAGGGCGTGCCGGGAGGTGCAGTCTTCCCGTACCGGCCTTCTGGGAGACCGTGTTGCGCCTCCCGAGGTGGCGGGAGGTGCGGTTCTCTGTCGGCGGGCTTCCCGGCAGCTGTTCGCGTTGTGCTCTGGGGCAGGCCAGCAGCTGTACTTCCAGGTGCCTGTGCCTTCTCCGCCCTGCAGCAGTGGCCCGCTGGGGGTGTGTGTGTGTGTGTGTGTGTTTTTGTGTGGTCCTTACCGGACACGTGTCGCTCGGGTGTCGAAAAAGCAGGACTGCACCGTGGCGCATGCACACGGCGGCCGGCCGTGCTCCCTGCTGCCCTCGGGGTGTCCAAAAAGCGGTATTGCACGAAAAGGGGGGGGGCGCGCGTGTGCACCGCGCTCCGCCGCGCTCCCTGCTGCCACCCGGTGTCCGAAAAGCGGTACTGCACCCGGTGGGGGGGCGCACGTGCGCACCGCGTTCTGCCGCGCTCACTGCTGCCCTCCGGTGTCCGAAAAGCGGTACTGCACCCGGTGGGGGGGGGCGCGCGTGCGCACACAGGCGGCGAGCACATGCTCAGTGCCGGGCGCCATGTTTGCCGCTACTCTCCGCCGTTTCGGTAACGGGGTAAGCGAATGGCGCGTGCTCGTCGCCCCTTCCCGGTGCTCACGGAGCGGCCACGGGCGCGGGCAGCCTCGGGGCGCTCGCTGGGAGCCCCGGGCTGCCGCGGCGGGCTGCGGTTCGCACGCGTGAGCCGCCCGGCTGCAGCGCCGCGCCGCGAGCACGCGAGTGCGCCATTGCGGGTCTCGCCTCCCCCCCCGGGCTCCCCCCCCGCCCCTGGGGCTCCCCCCGCTCCCCCCTCCCCTCGGGCTCCCCCCCGCTCCCCCCGCCCCTCGGGCTCCCCTCGCTCCCCCCGCCCCTCGGGCTCCCCTCGCTCCCCCCCTCCCCTCGGGCTCCCCCTCGCTCCCCCCGCCCCTCGGGCTCCCCTCGCTCCCCCCCGCCCCTCGGGCTCCCCTCGCTCCCCCCGCCCCTCGGGCTCCCCCTCGCTCCCCCCGCCCCTCGGGCTCCCCCTCGCTCCCCCCGCCCCTCGGGCTCCCCCGGCTCCCCCCGCCCCTCGGGTTCCCCCGGCTCCCCCCTCCCCTCGGGCTCCCCTCGCTCCCCCCTCCCCTCGGGCTCCCCCGGCTCCCCCCTCCCCTCGGGCTTCCCCGGCTCCCCCCTCCCCTCGGGGTCCCCCGGCGGCGGGGAAGCAAGATGGCGGCGAGCAGGGAGGGCGTTTTGGCCGGGCGGCGGCGGCGGGTGAGGACGGAGGCGGCGTGGAGGGAAGGACGTGGGGCCCCCGGTGAGGCGAGCGCGCAGGTTCGGGGGGCGCCGGGCGTGGGGCTGCGTCCTGCCCGCTGCGGCCGTCGCTGCGCGGAGGCGGCGGTGCGGGGCGAGTGTGTATGGGGGGGGGGCGGGCTGGGGCTGGGGCCGGGCGCCGGGAGCGGCGGGAGCGCGGGGCAGGGCGGGCTGGAGCGCGGGTGCGACGTTGCGTCTCGCGTGTGCGGCGTTTAGGGCGCCGGTTCGTTGGCGGCGCGGCCGGGCAGGAGCGGGCGGGCAGGCGGGCCCCGGAGCAGGGCTGCGGCGCGGCGTCGGCCCTGTAGCGTTTCCAAAGGGTTTACTCTGTAGCGTGTGATGCAAAGCGGTGTGTTAAGAGCTTTCCTTTGGGGGAAAGAAGGAAAAAGAAAGGGGGGACGGGGGAAAAAAACACGGGAAAGAGAAAAAGAGCGTGCGTCAGTCGAAGTGTTTTGTTGGAAGCGAAACGCAATTTTCTCCCTTCGTTACAGAGGCGGCGGAAGCGACGATAGCGAGTGCTGACCAAGAGCCAAGGCGGACGAGCGAGCGAGCGGTTTTTTGCGCTTAGTCCCTAAGGGAGGGGCGGGCTGAAACGAGGAAGCAAGAACGCAGCAGCAGAGCCTCGATCTCCCCGGAAGCCGCGGCAGCAGGAGGCGTTCCGGCCCGGGTAACTAAGGTAACTCTCGATGCAGAACGTTTGTTGTTTTGGCCTTCCGGAGGCGGCGCTGGGGACTAAGCGACCCGTTGCTGCCCTGCGGCTATCGTTAACCGTAGCTGCCTTAGTTTTGCTTCGGTCGTTTGTATTTTGTTTTGTTATCGTACACGCGTACGTAGAAAAGGAAAGATGGGATATTTAATTTCTAGATTCGTTGCCCCGGCTGAAGCTGAGGAGGCCAGAAAAACGTAAGCGAGCCGAAGTAATCAAATGAAAAGGAACCGAGCGAGAGCCGTCTCCGTCGCCCCAAAAGGGAAAGCCCCTTCCTCCCGGCGAGGAAGGTTCGCCGTTGATAGCGATCGGAATAACGGACGACCGACATCTAACGGCAGGTGCGTACGCGTTACGGAAAGGACGCCGCGTCCATCCGTCTCTGCGCGCGTGACTTTCTGCGTCTGCGAAGCGTCTTGGTGCTTTAAGAGCCCCAAGGCAGCAAATTCCTGTCTTAGGGGAACGGCGGTCAGGCGGCCAGAGAGAGAGGGAGAGGGAAGCGTGCGAATTGTAAAACGGAGAGGTGGCTTTCAGGAAGGCTCAGTTAGCGCGACCCCGGGTGAATTGCCTGGCAATGGCGTTTGGGGCAGCAGGAAGGCGGCAGCTAGAAGGAAAGTGAAAGCCTCGCGGAGTTAAGACTCCTTCTCGTCAGTTCCAGCTCCAAGCAATCTTAGGAGGATTTAATTTCCTCCAGCAGCGTTAAGCTGGCTTTGCCGGTATCGGCGCACCGTGATGGAAATGACGGGAAAGGAGTCAGGAACGGAACCGGAACGAGGAAGGTGACGCTGCTTTCGCTAAACCGGAAGGAGCGGCCGTAAAATCTGCTGCCCTCAAATTCCCGGGACGAGGCAAGGCTTTTTCAGTAAAGCTTTCCGCATCTGCTGACTCCGTGGGAGCAGCGCCGTTAGAAAAGAGCGGCAGGGAAAGCGGGTGCCGGTAGCATCGTCCTTCCATGCCCTTTGGGGCCGCAGCAAAAACTCTCCGGCTGCGGGAAGGGCTGTTCAGCAGCCGCCTGGGCTGTAACCGCCTGCGAGGCTTTTGCCTTTGAGAGCGCAGAGGCGATGCAGCCTGCTCGGTCGTGCCGAAAACGGGGACGCGGGAGGTTTCTGCAAGATTGATCTCCAGCGGCTGCTTAGTCGAACTTTCCCTTCGCAGCCAGCCCGACTGTCGTCGCGGCTCCCAAAAGAGGGCTTGGGGGAGGCGGTGTTTGTGGCTCGCCTGTTCTCGTTCATCTTGTGCGTGCGTGTGCGCGTGCGTGTGTGTGAGATGTGCTTGTGTGAATTTTTCTTTTTTGCCCTTCCTTCCCTCCTTCCCTCCTTCCCTCCTTCCGTTATTGGCTTTTCCTGGGCCTCCATCAGACCAGAGCTGTCACCTCCCAGCACAGGCTTTAGGCAAGACACGTTCTGCCAGCCACGAGCAGCTTAGCTTTGGCTGCCACAATTTCAGCTTAGCTTTACGCTCTCTGGCACTGCTGTTTTTTTCTTTTTTATAAATTGTGTTACTCCTAGGCGTTGGGCACGTCGGGGAACGACTGCGGGCTCCCGCCCTCAGCCCTTTGTCGGCAAGTTCTCGGGTGTCGAGAGCGGCCGGGGGACTCCGCGTGCCGGCGGAAAGCTTCTCTGCCCGCTCCTGACGGGGAGCCTTCGGCCGCGGGACGCTCGGCGGCGTCCTTCCCGCGCTCGTGAGTCGTAGGCCGCGGTTCGCGCGCCAGCAGGGCAGGGTGTGTGTGTGGGGGGGGGGGGAATAGCGCCTGGCAGCCTGGCGGCTCCGGCGTCGCTGTTGCTAGCGGGGCCCCGAGGCCCGTGTGCGGCCTCGGCTGCTGTCGGGAGCTTTCTTTTGGTGCGTTTGCCTGGCAAAAGCGGCGAGGGAGGCCTCAAGTAGGAATTTTCGCGCCTAGGCGGCTGAGCTGTGCCCCCAGCCAGCTGCCTTGGCCTCGCTTTGCCGCTTAGCGTCGTCACGGCGACTCGGGCGCCCGCGATAAAAAACCGTTCCGGGGCTGAGGGGAGGCCCCGCGTTTGCCCCGCTTGTCGTTAAAGCTTGGGGGGGGGGGGGGCGGGGGACACGAAGCTCCGAAAGGAGACTCTGCCGGTGACCTCGGCGGTCACGATTCGTTTGCAGGCTGACGTTCCGAGGGCCGGCGAGCGGCAGAGGAGCGGCTCAGCCCGTTCGCTTGATTTTGGCGATACTGTTTGAAGGAAGCGCGTAAGTACAGACGGGGTCTGGGGGGGGTTTTCGCCCGAGACGGGAAAGAGCGAGGAAGATCGGAGAGTGCGGAGAAACTAGGTGCCGCGGGCGGCTGAGGCTGCGAAGGGCCGAGAGAATTTGGGCTTAAGCATCTGAAAGGGGCTGCTAACGCGCGAGGAGCGGTAAAATACCGTCGCTGAACAGCAGGCTCCTTTGCAGCCCTCCGTCCCCCTCGGCGGCCTTCTCGTTCCGTTTCCGCGCCTCGTTCGGCTCCCCGTCCGCCCGTTTGCCTCCCCTCTCCCTCTTCTGCCCTGCGCTGTCCCCTTTCTCTGTCCGCCTTTGCCTCCCTCTTTTTCCCTCGCCGCCTTTGTGGCCAGCTCTCCCCCCTTCTCGCTCTCTTCGGAATTGAGGTGCAAATGAGCCGTATTAGATGCTGCTGTTGAAAGCTTTACGGATTTCCCCACCGCCCGCCATTCCCCCCCCCACCCCCCCCAAAAACAAAATGCATCTTGCTTTCCTTTTTGGTTTATCATAACATGTAGATGCCGTAAATCTCTTGGAGACGGGGGAAACATCTGTTTTACCGTCTCGTTCCTGTTTAACAAGCGCCATCTGCTATTAGGCTCTCAGGGAGGGCAGCGATCGCGGAAGGACGCGTCTTTTGAGATGTGCCTTTGCAAAGGGGTTCGGCCGCCTGGGGGGATGGATCGAAGCCTTTTGAGGCTGCCTCCGATCTGTTTCATTTCGTTCTGAATTCTTCTTTCTTTGCTTTCTCCTAGGGCGTCTGTCAGCTAACGAGCAAAGAAGGTGGAACGGCCCGTCCGCGCGGGAGAACCGACGCACGGTAAACGCGAATACGCCAGACCTCCGCTACGTCACGGGCGTTTGTTTACGTCCGTGCGTTCGAATCTCTAGTTGCGCGTTCGGGACGCGGCATCTGCCCGGGTGTCCGACTCCTCCGTGTAGCGCGGAAGGCGCTGTACAGCTGCCGGTCTCTACGGGAGGTTGTTAGCGAGGAGGAGAACGGCGTGTTCCGGCTCGCGGCCGCCAAACGGGCTCCTTTAGGTCCGCTTTCGGACTTGGGGCCTGCTTCGTCGGTCCGCTTGGACGCGGTTTCTCGGGGGGAACGCGAGCGCTTTCCCTGTGCTTTTCCCGTGTCGAAACCAACCGGTAGTTTATAGGCCGGAGCGGTTGTGCCGTACCTTCCTTTGAGAGGCGTTTCGTCCTCGTCTCGGGCTTCGGGGAAAATAAATTGGACGGAATTGCCGAAGGCGCGCCTTGAAATAGGCGGTAAATCCAGAAGCGTGTCTGGATTGCGAGGGGCTCGTGACTTGGTCTTTGTCCTCAACGTCTGCTTTTCTTTCGCTCTTCTTGCAGGCTTCCCTCCGACGATCGGCGTCGCTGCGGCGTCTCGTGTTTCACGGGCAGCGCTCTCTATTCAGTGAGGACGTGAGAACGCCTGCGCTCCCGGAGAGCCCGGGATCCCTGCTCCGGGCTGCTCATTTGAGGCCTCTGTGCGAGCGTTCTTTCTAGTTACGCGCCCCGCGTGAGCCTCTCCTTCGGCCGTTTTCCAAGGCGTTGGAAATGCTTCCGGGAAACGCCGTCGTTTCCGAAACGTTTCGCCGTGCCCTTGCCGGTAGGGGATCCCGTGAGAGCGGGGAGAGGCGGCCGACGTCCCGCTGCGAGGAAAGAAGCGCGGCGCAAAGAAGGGACCTCTTTGGCCCGCCTGGTCCGCTTTGGAGAGTTTTCTTTTGCACCTGAAGATGGGGTCTGCGAGTGCCGCGCGCAGCGCACGCGTTTGTCCCCCCCCCCCCCCCCCCCCCCCCCCCCGTTCTTTTAGCGAGACCGTGCGCGTCCTCGAGCTGTTTGTCCCGGGGGGGGAGTCGCTGCGGGAATTGCTGGGAGGCCCTGACGGCGGGACGTGAGAAAGACGCCTTTGACCGCGTGCGTGCGGCCGAAGAAACGTCGGCCGAGGGATCCCGGTAAAGAACTGCTCGCCCGGGTTTGCTGCCTCGCAACGCGTCGTCGGAGTTTTTTTACGAACGCTCCTCCTCGGGGAAGCGCCCGTTCGTTCCGTGAATACGAGTGCAAAAACGCGCACGTTACCGACCTTGAAAGCGAGTCCGTGGCGCTGGGGTGGCGTGCGTAGCCGAGCCTAAATCCCGTAGTAACGCCTTTCGATGTCGTTCTCTTCTACGAAAGCCCTTAGAGCAGATGAAAACGTTTCTCGCCCTCTTTGGTTTGTCGAACGGGCCGCGATCCCGAGAAAAACCTGCGGCGAAGGAGACGTAAGTAGCGGGTTTCCCTAGAGGAAGGTGTCTTGTGCTGTGCTCGAGGGCTTGCCGTGCGCTTTGTCCGAGGGCGGGCGGCGAATGCCCGCTTTCCTCTCGAGCGGCCCCTGGGGAGCAGAGAGTTGCGCCTCGGAGGCAAGGCTGTTTCTTGCAGCTGGCTTTGAAGAAGCTGCCTAGCCGCGCAAAGTAACGGCAGCGCTGGGGAGTCGCTGGAAGCGCTTAAAAGAGCGTCTTTCGCTTTTTCGAGAAGGCGATGCGCTTTCCTCGCTAATCCCCGTAGTAACTAACGGAGCCAGGTAAGTGGTAGCTAGGTGAGCGAGCCGTTAGCCTTTCTCCCCTAGGAATAGCCTTTAGGCTGCGATCGCTGCTAGAAAGGGCCGGCTCTTTTCGAAACGGAACGAGCCTTTGGCGGCGCTACGGGACACGAGCTAAAAAGGTGATGGAATAGTAACGTTTTCATGCTTTAACGTGCCAGACGTACTGTGTGCCAGCATCTCGTGCTGTTGAATAATAAAAACTGAGCAGTCTGTCGAGCAACTAGCGCGGCTTGCTTTTGGCCTGTTTATTTCGTTTAACAATCGGTAAAGGCAGGAGGTGGGAAGTCCTAAAGAAGAACGGCCGCTTCTTGGACCGCTTGCAAATTGTCCCGTGAAGGAGGTGGTGGTGGGGGGGGGGGGGGGGGGGTTGTTTGCTTGTTTGTTTCTTTTTTTTTAAGTGCAGCCTCTGCCTCTTTTTTGTCTGTGGAGTATTTTTGCAACGACGTGCAAAGGGAAAGCGCTGTTCCTGAAGCCTCCGGGAGAAGCGGCTCGAGCACGACACGCGGCGACTCTGCGCCTCGCAGCGGGCGCTGTAAATAAGGGCGGGTGAGCTGAGGCTGAGGGCGCTGCGGGGCGCTGGCGGCGGCGGCGGGGTGCGGGTGCCGCGGGCAGAGGGGCGGGGGCCGGAAGGCGACGGCTGCGGAGCGAAGGGCGGGGAGGGTGGGGGGAGCGCTGCACCACCCCGGCGCGGGCATGCTGGGAGCGGTAGTCTTCCGGCACCGGGCTGCCGGGCTGGCCATGTTGCTTTTGCGCCGGGCATGCTGGGAGCGGTTAGTCTTTCCGGCACCGGGCTGCCGGGCGGCCCTTTTAGTCTGCACGGCATGCCGGGAGCTATAGTTTTCTGGCAGGGGTTTTCCCGGCAGCCGTTTTAGTCTGCAGGGCGTGCCGGGAGGTGCAGTCTTCCCGTACCGGCCTTCTGGGAGACCGTGTTGCGCCTCCCGAGGTGGCGGGAGGTGCGGGTTCTCTGTCGGCGGGCTTCCCGGCAGCTGTTCGCGTTGTGCTCTGGGGCAGGCCAGCAGCTGTACTTCCAGGTGCCTGTGCCTTCTCCGCCCTGCAGCAGTGGCCCGCTGGGGTGTGTGTGTGTGTGTGTGTGTTTTTGTGTGTGTCCTTACCGGACACGTGTCGCTCGGAGTGTCGAAAAAGCAGGACTGCACCGTGGCGCATGCACACGGCGGCCGGCCGTGCTCCCTGCTGCCCTCGGGGTGTCCAAAAAGCGGTATTGCACGAAAAGGGGGGGGGCGCGTGTGCACCGCGCTCCGCCGCGCTCCCTGCTGCCACCCGGTGTCCGAAAAAGCGGTACTGCACCCGGTGGGGGGGGGCGCACGTGCGCACCGCGTTCTGCCGCGCTCACTGCTGCCCTCCGGTGTCCGAAAAGCGGTACCTGCACCCGGTGGGGGGGGCGCGCGTGCGCACACAGGCGGCGAGCACATGCTCAGTGCCGGGCGCCATGTTTGCCGCTACTCTCCGCCGTTTCGGTAACGGGTAAGCGAAATGGCGCAGTGCTCGTCGCCCCTTCCCGGTGCTCACGGAGCGGCCACGGGCGCGGGCAGCCTCGGGGCGCTCGCTGGGAGCCCCGGGCTGCCGCGGCGGGCTGCGGTTCGCACGCGTGAGCCGCCCGGCTGCAGCGCCGCGCCGCGAGCACGCGGGTGCGCCATTGCGGGTCTCGCCTCCCCCCCCGGCTCCCCCCCCCGCCCCTGGGGCTCCCCCCGCTCCCCCCCTCCCCTCGGGCTCCCCCCCCGCTCCCACCCCGCCCCCTCGGGCTCCCCTCGCTCCCCCCGCCCCTCGGGCTCCCCTCGCTCCCCCCTCCCCTCGGGCTCCCCCTCGCTCCCCCCGCCCCTCGGGCTCCCCTCGCTCCCCCCGCCCTCGGGCTCCCCCTCGCTCCCCCCGCCCCTCGGGCTCCCCCCTCGCTCCCCCCGCCCCTCGGGCTCCCCCTCGCTCCCCCCGCCCCTCGGGCTCCCCCTCGCTCCCCCCGCCCCTCGGGCTCCCCCGGCTCCCCCCGCCCCTCGGGTTCCCCCGGCTCCCCCCTCCCCTCGGGCTCCCCCGGCTCCCCCCTCCCCTCGGGCTTCCCCGGCTCCCCCCCTCCCCTCGGGGTCCCCGGCGGCGGGGAAGCAAGATGGCGGCGAGCAGGGAGGGCGTTTTGGCCGGGCGGCGGCGGCGGCGTGAGGACGGAGGCGGCGTGGAGGGAAGGACGTGGGGCCCCCGGTGAGGCGAGCGCGCAGGTTCGGGGGGGCCGGGGCGTGGGGCTGCGTCCTGCCCGCTGCGGCCGTCGCTGCGCGGAGGCGGCGGTGCGGGGCGAGTGTGTATGGGGGGGGGGCGGGCTGGGGCTGGGGCCGGGCGCCGGGAGCGGCGGGAGCGCGGGGCAGGGCGGGCTGGAGCGCGGGTGCGACGTTGCGTCTCGCGTGTGCGGCGTTTAGGGCGCCGGTTCGTTGGCGGCGCGGCCCGGGCAGGAGCGGGGGGGCAGGCGGGCCCCGGAGCAGGGCTGCGGCGCGGCGTCGGCCCTGTAGCGTTTCCAAAGGTTTACTCTGTAGCGTGTGATGCAAAGCGGTGGTGTTAAGAGCTTTCCTTTGGGGGAAAGAAGGAAAAAGAAAGGGGGGACGGGGGAAAAAAACGAACGGGAAAGAGAAAAAGAGCGTGCGTCAGTCGAAGTGTTTTGTTGGAAGCGAAACGCAATTTTCTCCCTTCGTTACAGAGGCGGCGGAAGCGACGATAGCGAGTGCTGACCAAGAGCCAAGGCGGACGAGCGGAGCGAGCGGTTTTTTGCGCTTAGTCCCTAAGGGAGGGGCGGGCTGAAACGAGGAAGCAAGAACGCAGCAGCAGAGCCTCGATCTCCCCGGAAGCCGCGGCAGCAGGAGGCGTTCCGGCCCGGGTAACTAAGGTAACTCTCGATGCAGAACGTTTGTTGTTTTGGCCTTCCGGAGGCGGCGCTGGGGACTAAGCGACCCGTTGCTGCCCTGCGGCTATCGTTAACCGTAGCTGCCTTAGTTTTGCTTCGGTCGTTTGTATTTTGTTTTGTTATCGTACACGCGTACGTAGAAAAGGAAAGATGGGATATTTAATTTCTAGATTCGTTGCCCCGGCTGAAGCTTGAGGAGGCCAGAAAAACGTAAGCGAGCCGAAGTAATCAAATGAAAAGGAACCGAGCGAGAGCCGTCTCCGTCGCCCCAAAGGGGAAAGCCCCTTCCTCCCGGCGAGGAAGGTTCGCCGTTGATAGCGATCGGAATAACGGACGACCGACATCTAACGGCAGGTGCGTACGCGTTACGGAAAGGACGCCGCGTCCATCCGTCTCTGCGCGCGTGACTCTTCTGCGTCTGCGAAGCGTCTTGGTGCTTTAAGAGCCCCAAGGCAGCAAATTCCTGTCTTAGGGGAACGGCGGTCAGGCGGCCAGAGAGAGAGGGAGAGGGAAGCGTGCGAATTGTAAAACGGAGAGGTGGCTTTCAGGAAGGCTCAGTTAGCGCGACCCCGGGTGAATTGCCTGGCAATTGGCGTTTGGGGCAGCAGGAAGGCGGCAGCTAGAAGGAAAGTGAAAGCCTCGCGGAGTTAAGACTCCTTCTCGTCAGTTCCAGCTCCAAGCAATCTTAGGAGGATTTAATTTCCTCCAGCAGCGTTAAGCTGGCTTTGCCGGTATCGGCGCACCGTGATGGAAATGGCGGGAAAGGAGTCAGGAACGGAACCGGAACGAGGAAGGTGACGCTGCTTTCGCTAAACCGGAAGGAGCGGCCCGTCTAAAATCTGCTGCCCTCAAATTCCCGGGACGAGGCAAGGCTTTTTCAGTAAAGCTTTCCGCATCTGCTGACTCCGTGGGAGCAGCGCCGTTAGAAAAGAGCGGCAGGGAAAGCGGGGTGCCGTTAGCATCGTCCTTCCATGCCCTTTGGGGCCGCAGCAAAAACTCTCCGGCTGCGGGAAGGGCTGTTCAGCAGCCGCCTGGGCTGTAACCGCCTGCGAGGCTTTTGCCTTTGAGAGCGCAGAGGCGATGCAGCCTGCTCGGTCGTGCCGAAAACGGGGACGCGGGAGGTTTCTGCAAGATTGATCTCCAGCGGCTGCTTAGTCGAACTTTCCCTTCGCAGCCAGCCCGACTGTCGTCGCGGCTCCCAAAAGAGGGCTTGGGGAGGCGGTGTTTGTGGCTCGCCTGTTCTCGTTCATCTTGTGCGTGTGTGTGCGCGTGCATGTGTGTGAGATGTGCTTGTGTGAATTTTTCTTTTTTGCCCTTCCTTCCCTCCTTCCCTCCTTCCGTTATTGGCTTTTCCTGGGCCTCCATCAGACAGAGCTGTCACCTCCCAGCACAGGCTTTAGGCAAGACACGTTCTAGCCAGCCACGAGCAGCTTAGCTTTGGCTGCCACAATTTCAGCTTAGCTTTACGCTCTCTGGCACTGCTGTTTTTTTCTTTTTTATAAATTGTGTTACTCCTAGGCGTTGGGCACGTCGGGAACGACTGCGGGCTCCCGCCCTCAGCCCTTTGTCGGCAAGTTCTCGGGTGGTCGAGAGCGGCCGGGGGACTCCGCGTGCCGGCGGAAAGCTTCTCTGCCCGCTCCTGACGGGGAGCCTTCGGCCGCGGGACGCTCGGCGGCGTCCTTCCCGCGCTCGTGAGTCGTAGGCCGCGGTTCGCGCGCCAGCAGGGCAGGGTGTGTGTGGTGTGGGGGGGGGGAATAGCGCCTGGCAGCCCGGCGGCTCCGGCGTCGCTGTTGCTAGCGGGGGCCCCGAGGCCCGTGTGCGGCCTCGGCTGCCTGTCGGGAGCTTTCTTTTGGTGCGTTTGCCTGGCAAAAGCGGCGAGGGAGGCCTCAAGTAGGAATTTTCGCGCCCTAGGCGGCTGAGCTGTGCCCCCAGCCAGCTGCCTTGGCCTCGCTTTGCCGCTTAGCGTCGTCACGGCGACTCGGGCGCCCGCGATAAAAACCGTTCCGGGGCTGAGGGAGGCCCCGCGTTTGCCCGCTTGGTTGGGAGGACCGTCGTTAAAGCTTGGGGGGGGGGGGCGGGGGGCACGAAGCTCCGAAAGGAGACTCTGCCGGTGACCTCGGCGGTCCGATTCGTTTGCAGGCTGACGTTCCGAGGGCGCTGCGAGCGGCAGAGGAGCGGCTCAGCCCGTTCGCTGATTTTGGCGATACTGTTTGAAGGAAGCGCGTAAGTACAGACGGGGTCTGGGGGGGTTTTCGCCCGAGACGGGAAAGAGCGAGGAAGATCGGAGAGTGCGGAGAAACTAGGTGCCGCGGGCGCTGAGGCTGCGAAGGGCCGAGAGAATTTGGGCTTAAGCATCTGAAAGGGGCTGCTAACGCGCGAGGAGCGGTAAAATACCGTCGCTGAACAGCAGGCTCCTTTGCAGCCCTCCGTCCCCCTCGGCGGCCTTCTCGTTCCGTTTCCGCGCCTCCGTTCGGCTCCCCGTCCGCCCGTTTGCCTCCCTCTCCCTCTTCTGCCCTGCGCTGTCCCCTTTCTCTGTCCGCCTTTGCCTCCTCTTTTTCCCTCGCCGCCTTTGTGGCAGCTCTCCCCCCTTCTCGCTCTCTTCGGAATTGAGGTGCAAATGAGCCGTATTAAGATGCTGCTGTTGAAAGCTTTACGGATTTCCCCACCGCCCGCCATTCCCCCCCCACCCCCCCCCCCAAAAAAAATGCATCTTGCTTTTCCTTTTGGTTTATCATAACATGTAGATGCCGTAAATCTCTGGAGACGGGGAGGGAACATCTGTTTTACCGTCTCGTTCCTGTTTAACAAGCGCCATCTGCTATTAGGCTCTCAGGAGGCACAGCGATCGCGGAAGGACGCTGTCTTTTGAGATGTGCCTTTGCAAGGGGGTTCGGCCGCCTGGGGGGATGGATCGAAGCCTTTGAGGCTGCCTCCGATCTGTTTCATTTCGTTCTGAATTTCTTCCTTTCTTTGCTTTCTCTAGGGCGTCTGTCAGCTAACGAGCAAAGAAGGTGGAACGGCCCGTCCGCGCGGGAGAACCGACGCACGGTAAACGCGAATACGCCAGACCTCCGCTACGTCACGGGCGTTTGTTTACGTCCCGTGCGTTCGAATCTCTAGTTGCGCGTTCGGGACGCGGCATCTGCCCGGTGTCCGACTCCTCCGTGTAGCGCGGAAGGCGCTGTACAGCTGCCGGTCTCTACGGGAGGTTGTTAGCGAGGAGGAGAACGGCGTGTTCCGGCTCGCGGCCGCCAAACGGGCTCCTTTAGGTCCGCTTTCGGACTTGGGGCCTGCTTCGTCGGGTCCGCTTGGACGCGGTTTCTCGGGGGGAACGCGAGCGCTTTCCTGTGCTTTTCCCGTGTCGAAACCAACCGGTAGTTTATAGGCCGGAGCGGTTGTGCCGTACCTTCCTTTGAGAGGCGTTTCGTCCTCGTCTCGGGCTTCGGGAAAATAAATTGGACGGAATTGCCGAAGGCGCGCCTTGAAATAGGCGGTAAATCCAGAAGCGTGTCTGGATTGCGAGGGGCTCGTGACTTGGTCTTTGTCCTCAACGTCTGCTTTTCTTTCGCTCTTCTTGCAGGCTTCCCTCCGACGATCGGCGTCGCTGCGGCGTCTCGTGTTTCACGGGCAGCGCTCTCTATTCAGTGAGGACGTGAGAACGCCTGCGCTCCCGGAGAGCCCGGGATCCCCTGCTCCGGGCTGCTCATTTGAGGCCTCTGTGCGGAGCGTTCTTTCTAGTTACGCGCCCCGCGTGAGCCTCTCCTTCGGCCGTTTTCCCAAGGCGTTGGAAATGCTTCTGGGAAACGCCGTCGTTTCCGAAACGTTTCGCCGTGCCCTTGCCGGTAGGGGATCCCGTGAGAGCGGGGAGAGGCGGCCGACGTCAACCGCGCGAGGAAAGAAGCGCGGCGCAAAGAAGGGACCTCTTTGGCCCGCCTGGTCCGCTTTGGAGAGTTTTCTTTTGCACCTGAAGATGGGGTCTGCGAGTGCCGCGCGCAGCGCACGCGTTTGTCCCCCCCCCCCCGTTCTTTTAGCGAGACCGTGCGCGTCCTCGAGCTGTTTGTCCCGGGGGGGGAGTCGCTGCGGAGGAATTGCTGGGGAGGCCCTGACGGCGGGACGTGAGAAAGACGCCTTTGACCGCGTTGCGTAGCGGCCGAAGAAACGTCGGCCGAGTGGATCCCGGTAAAGAACTGCTCGCCTGGGTTTGCTGCCTCGCAACGTGTCGTCGGAGTTTTTTACGAACGCTCCTCCTCGGGGAAGCGCCCGTTCGTTCCGTGAATACGAGTGCAAAAACGCGCACTGTTACCGACCCTTGAAAGCGAGTCCGTGGCGCTGGGGTGGCGTGCGTAGCCGAGCCTAAATCCCGTAGGTAACGCCTTTCGATGTCGTTCTCTTCTACGAAAGCCCTTAGAGCAGATGAAAACGTTTCTCGCCCTCTTTGGTTTGTCGAACGGGCCGCGATCCCGAGAAAACCTGCGGCGAAGGAGACGTAGTAGCGGGGTTTCCCTAGAGAAGGTGTCTTGTGCTGTGCTCGAGGGCTTGCGTGCGCTTTGTCCGAGGGCGGGCGGCGAATGCCCGCTTCCTCTCGAGCGGACCCCTGGGGAGCAGAGAGTTGCGCCTCGGAGGCAAGCTGTTTCTTGCAGCTGGCTTTGAAGAAGCTGCCTAGCCGCGCAAAGTAACGGCAGCGCTGGGGAGTCGCTGGAAGCGCTTAAAAGAGCGTCTTTCCCTTTTCGAGAAGGCGATGCGCTTTCCTCGCTAATCCCCGTAGTAACTAACGGAGCCAGGTAAGTGGTAGCTAGGTGAGCGAGCCGTTAGCCTTTCTCCCCTAGGAATAGCCTTTAGGCTGCGATCTGCTGCTAGAAAGGGCCGGCTCTTTTCGAAACGGAACGAGCCTTTGGCGGCGCTACGGGACACGAGCTAAAAAGGTGATGGGAATAGTAACGTTTTCATGCTTTAACGTGCCAGAACGTACTGTGTGCCAGCATCTCGTTGCTGTTGAATAATAAAAACTGAGCAGTCTGTCGAGCAACTAGCGCGGCTTGCTTTGGCCTGTTTATTTCGTTTAACAATCGGTAAAGGCAGGAGGTGGGAAGTCCTAAAGAAGAACGGCCGCTTCTTGGACCGCTTGCAAATTGTCCCGTGAAGGAGGTGGTGGTGGTGGTGGTGGTGGGGGGGGTTGTTTGCTTGTTTGTTTCTTTTTTTTTAAGTGCAGCCTCTGCCTCTTTTTTGTCTGTGGAGTATTTTTGCAACGACCGTGCCAAGAGGAAAGCGCTGTTCCTGAAGCCTCCGGGAGAAGCGGCTCGAGCACGACACGCGGCGACTCTGCGCCTCGCAGCGGGCGCTGTAAATAAGGGCGGGTGAGCTGAGGCGAGGGCGCTGCGGGGGCGCGGCGGCGGCGGCGGGGTGCGGGTGCCGCGGGCAGAGGGGCGGGGCCGGAAGGCGACGGCCTGCGGAGCGAAGGGCGGGAGGGTGGGGGAGCGCTGCACCACCCCGGCGCCGGGCATGCTGGGAGCGGTAGTCTTCCGGCACCGGGCTGCCGGGCGGCCATGTTGCTTTTGCGCCGGGCCATGCTGGGAGCGGTAGTCTTCCGGCACCGGGCTGCCGGGCGGCCCTTTTAGTCTGCACGGCATGCCGGAGCTATAGTTTCTGGCAGGGGTTTTCCCCGGCAGCCGTTTTAGTCTGCAGGGCGTGCCGGGAGGTGCAGTCTTCCCGTACCGGCCTTCTGGGAGACCGTGTTGCGCCTCCCGAGGGTGGCGGGAGGTGCGGTTCTCTGTCGGCGGGCTTCCCGGCAGCTGTTCGCGTTGTGGCTCTGGGGCAGGCCAGCAGCTGTACTTCCAGGTGCTGTGCCTTCTCCGCCCTGCAGCAGTGGCCCGCTGGGGGTGTGTGTGTGTGTGTGTGTGTGTTTTTGTGTGGTCCTTACCGGACACGTGTCGCTCGGGTGTCGAAAAAGCAGGACTGCACCGTGGCGCATGCACACGGCGGCCGGCCGTGCTCCCTGCTGCCCTCGGGGTGTCCAAAAAGCGGTATTGCACGAAAAGGGGGGGGCGCGCGTGTGCACCGCGCTCCGCCGCGCTCCCTGCTGCCACCCCGGTGTCCGAAAAGCGGTTACTGCACCCGGTGGGGGGGCGCACGTGCGCTACCGCGTTCTGCCGCGCTCACTGCTGCCCTCCGGTGTCCGAAAAGCGGTACTGCACCCGGTGGGGGGGGGCGCGCGTGCGCACAACAGGCGGCGAGCACATGCTCAGTGCCGGGCGCCATGTTTGCCGCTACTCTCCGCCGTTTCGGTAACGGGTAAGCGAATGGCGCTGTGCTCGTCGCCCCTTCCGGTGCTCACGGAGCGGCCACGGGCGCGGGCAGCCTCGGGGCGCTCGCTGGGAGCCCCGGGCTGCCGCGGCGGGCTGCGGTTCGCACGCGTGAGCCGCCCGGCTGCAGCGCCGCGCCGCGAGCACGCGAGTGCGCCATTGCGGGTCTCGCCTCCCCCCCCGGCTCCCCCCCCCGCCCCTGGGGCTCCCCCCCCGCTCCCCCCCTCCCCTCGGGCTCCCCCCCGCTCCCCCCGCCCCTCGGGCTCCCCTCGCTCCCCCCTCCCCTCGGGCTCCCCCTCGCTCCCCCCCGCCCCTCGGGCTCCCCTCGCTCCCCCCGCCCCTCGGTGCTCCCCCTCGCTCCCCCCGCCCCTCGGGCTCCCCCGGCTCCCCCCGCCCCTCGGGTTCCCCCGGCTCCCCCCTCCCCTCGGGCTCCCCCGGCTCCCCCCTCCCCTCGGGCTCCCCCGGCTCCCCCCTCCCCTCGGGCTTCCCCGGCTTCCCCCCTCCCCTCGGGGGTCCCCCGGCGGCGGGGAAGCAAGATGGCGGCGAGCAGGGAGGGCGTTTTGGCCGGCGGCGGCGGCGGGTGAGGACGGAGGCGGCGTGGAGGGAAGGACGTGGGGCCCCCGGTGAGGCGAGCGCGCAGGTTCGGGGGGCGCCGGGCGTGGGGCTGCGTCCTGCCCGCTGCGGCCGTCGCTGCGCGAGTGGCGGCGGTGCGGGGCGAGTGTGTATGGGGGGGGGGCGGGCTGGGGCTGGGGCCGGGCGCCGGGAGCGGCTGGGAGCGCGGGGCAGGGCGGGCTGGAGCGCGGGTGCGACGTTGCGTCTCGCGTGTGCGGCGTTTAGGGCGCCGGTTCGTTGGCGGCGCGGTCGGGGCAGGAGCGGTGGGGGCAGGCGGGCCCGGAGCAGGGGCTGCGGCGCGGCGTCGGCCCTGTAGCGTTTCCAAAGGGTTTACTCTGTAGCGTGTGATGCAAAGCGGTGTGTTAAGAGCTTTCCTTTGGGGGAAAGAAGAAAAAGAAAGGGGGGACGGGGGAAAAAAACACGGGAAAGAGAAAAAGAGCGTGCGTCAGTCGAAGTGTTTTTGTTGGAAGCGAAACGCAATTTTCTCCCTTCGTTACAGAGGCGGCGGAAGCGACGATAGCGAGTGCTGACCAAGAGCCAAGGCGGACGATGCGAGCGAGCGGTTTTTTGCGCTTAGTCCCTAAGGGAGGGGCGGGCTGAAACGAGGAAGCAAGAACGCAGCAGCAGAGCCTCGATCTCCCCGGAAGCCGCGGCAGCAGGAGGCGTTCCGGCCCGGGTAACTAAGGTAACTCTCGATGCAGAACGTTTGTTGTTTTGGCCTTCCAGAGGCGGCGCTGGGGACTAAGCGACCCGTTGCTGCCCTGCGGCTATCGTTAACCGTAGCTGCCTTAGTTTTGCTTCGGTCGTTTGTATTTTGTTTTGTTATCGTACACGCGTACGTAGAAAAGGAAAGATGGGATATTTAATTTCTAGATTCGTTGCCCCGGCTGAAGCTGAGGAGGCCATCCGGCTGAAGCTGAGGAGGCCAGAAAAACGTAAGTGAGCCGAAGTAATCAAATGAAAAGGAACCGAGCGAGAGCCGTCTCCGTCGCCCCAAAAGGGAAAGCCCCTTCCTCCCGGCGAGGAAGGTTCGCCGTTGATAGCGATCGGAATAACGGACGACCGACATCTAACGGCAGGTGCGTACGCGTTACGGAAAGGACGCCGCGTCCATCCGTCTCTGCGCGCGTGACTTTCTGCGTCTGCGAAGCGTCTTGGTGCTTTAAGAGCCCCAAGGCAGCAAATTCCTGTCTTAGGGGAACGGCGGTCAGGCGGCCAGAGAGAGAGGGAGAGGGAAGCGTGCGAATTGTAAAACGGAGAGGTGGCTTTCAGGAAGGCTCAGTTAGCGCGACCCCGGGTGAATTGCCTGGCAATGGCGTTTGGGGCAGCAGGAAGGCGGCAGCTAGAAGGAAAGTGAAAGCCTCGCGGAGTTAAGACTCCTTCTCGTCAGTTCCAGCTCCAAGCAATCTTAGGAGGATTTAATTTCCTCCAGCAGCGTTAAGCTGGCTTTGCCGGTATCGGCGCACCGTGATGGAAATGGCGGGAAAGGAGTCAGGAACGGAACCGGAACGAGGAAGGTGACGCTGCTTTCGCTAAACCGGAAGGAGCGGCCGTAAAATCTGCTGCCCTCAAATTCCCGGGACGAGGCAAGGCTTTTTCAGTAAAGCTTTCCGCATCTGCTGACTCCGTGGGAGCAGCGCCGTTAGAAAAGAGCGGCAGGGAAAGCGGGGTGCCGGTAGCATCGTCCTTCCATGCCCTTTGGGGCCGCAGCAAAAACTCTCCGGCTGCGGGAAGGGCTGTTCAGCAGCCGCCTGGGCTGTAACCGCCTGCGAGGCTTTTGCCTTTGAGAGCGCAGAGGCGATGCAGCCTGCTCGGTCGTGCCGAAAACGGGGACGCGGGAGGTTTCTGCAAGATTGATCTCCAGCGGCTGCTTAGTCGAACTTTCCCTTCGCAGCCAGCCCGACTGTCGTCGCGGCTCCCAAAAGAGGGCTTGGGGGAGGCGGTGTTTGTGGCTCGCCTGTTCTCGTTCATCTTGTGCGTGTGTGTGCGCGTGCGTGTGTGTGAGATGTGCTTGTGTGAATTTTTCTTTTTTGCCCTTCCTTCCCTCCTTCCCTCCTTCCCTCCTTCCGTTATTGGCTTTTCCTGGGCCTCCATCAGACCAGAGCTGTCACCTCCCAGCACAGGCTTTAGGCAAGACACGTTCTGCCAGCCACGAGCAGCTTAGCTTTGGCTGCCACAATTTCAGCTTAGCTTTACGCTCTCTGGCACTGCTGTTTTTTTCTTTTTTATAAATTGTGTTACTCCTAGGCGTTGGGCACGTCGGGGAACGACTGCGGGCTCCCGCCCTCAGCCCTTTG
Organism: Apteryx mantelli; assembly: GCF_036417845.1. Taxonomy (NCBI): domain Eukaryota; kingdom Metazoa; phylum Chordata; class Aves; order Apterygiformes; family Apterygidae; genus Apteryx; species Apteryx mantelli. The sequence goes on along the minus strand of NW_027118586.1, from coordinate 14,679 downwards.
TCGGCAAGTTCTCGGGTGTCGAGAGCGGCTGGGGGACTCCGCGTGCCGGCGGAAAGCTTCTCTGCCCGCTCCTGACGGGGAGCCTTCGGCCGCGGGACGCTCGGCGGCGTCCTTCCCGCGCTCGTGAGTCGTAGGCCGCGGTTCGCGCGCCAGCAGGGCAGGGTGTGTGTGTGTGTGGGGGGGAATAGCGCCTGGCAGCCCGGCGGCTCCGGCGTCGCTGTTGCTAGCGGGGCCCCGAGGCCCGTGTGCGGCCTCGGCTGCCTGTCGGGAGCTTTCTTTTGGTGCGTTTGCCTGGCAAAAGCGGCGAGGGAGGCCTCAAGTAGGAATTTTCGCGCCTAGGCGGCTGAGCTGTGCCCCCAGCCAGCTGCCTTGGCCTCGCTTTGCCGCTTAGCGTCGTCACGGCGACTCGGGCGCCCGCGATAAAAACCGTTCCGGGGCTGAGGGGAGGCCCCGCGTTTGCCCCGCTTGGTTGGGAGACCGTCGTTAAAGCTTGGGGGGGGGGGCGGGGGGACACGAAGCTCCGAAAGGAGACTCTGCCGGTGACCTCGGCGGTCCGATTCGTTTGCAGGCTGACGTTCCGAGGGCCGGCGAGCGGCAGAGGAGCGGCTCAGCCCGTTCGCTTGATTTTGGCGATACTGTTTGAAGGAAGCGCGTAAGTACAGACGGGGTCTGGGGGGGTTTTCGCCCGAGACGGGAAAGAGCGAGGAAGATCGGAGAGTGCGGAGAAACTAGGTGCCGCGGGCGCTGAGGCTGCGAAGGGCCGAGAGAATTTGGGCTTAAGCATCTGAAAGGGGCTGCTAACGCGCGAGGAGCGGTAAAATACCGTCGCTGAACAGCAGGCTCCTTTGCAGCCCTCCGTCCCCCTCGGCGGCCTTCTCGTTCCGTTTCCGCGCCTCCGTTCGGCTCCCCGTCCGCCCGTTTGCCTCCCTCTCCCTCTTCTGCCCTGCGCTGTCCCCTTTCTCTGTCCGCCTTTGCCTCCCTCTTTTTCCCTCGCCGCCTTTGTGGCCAGCTCTCCCCCCTTCTCGCTCTCTTCGGAATTGAGGTGCAAATGAGCCGTATTAAGATGCTGCTGTTGAAAGCTTTACGGATTTCCCCACCGCCCGCCATTCCCCCCCCACCCCCCCCAAAAAAAAATGCATCTTGCTTTTCCTTTTTGGTTTATCATAACATGTAGATGCCGTAAATCTCTTGGAGACGGGGAAACATCTGTTTTACCGTCTCGTTCCTGTTTAACAAGCGCCATCTGCTATTAGGCTCTCAGGAGGGCAGCGATCGCGGAAGGACGCGTCTTTTGAGATGTGCCTTTGCAAAGGGGGTTCGGCCGCCTGGGGGGATGGATCGAAGCCTTTGAGGCTGCCTCCGATCTGTTTCATTTCGTTCTGAATTTCTTCCTTTCTTTGCTTTCTCCTAGGGCGTCTGTCAGCTAACGAGCAAAGAAGGTGGAACGGCCCGTCCGCGCGGGAGAACCGACGCACGGTAAACGCGAATACGCCAGACCTCCGCTACGTCACGGGCGTTTGTTTACGTCCGTGCGTTCGAATCTCTAGTTGCGCGTTCGGGACGCGGCATCTGCCCGGTGTCCGACTCCTCCGTGTAGCGCGGAAGGCGCTGTACAGCTGCCGGTCTCTACGGGAGGTTGTTAGCGAGGAGGAGAACGGCGTGTTCCGGCTCGCGGCCGCCAAACGGGCTCCTTTAGGTCCGCTTTCGGACTTGGGGCCTGCTTCGTCGGTCCGCTTGGACGCGGTTTCTCGGGGGGAACGCGAGCGCTTTCCCTGTGCTTTTCCCGTGTCGAAACCAACCGGTAGTTTATAGGCCGGAGCGGTTGTGCCGTACCTTCCTTTGAGAGGCGTTTCGTCCTCGTCTCGGGCTTCGGGGAAAATAAATTGGACGGAATTGCCGAAGGCGCGCCTTGAAATAGGCGGTAAATCCAGAAGCGTGTCTGGATTGCGAGGGGCTCGTGACTTGGTCTTTGTCCTCAACGTCTGCTTTTCTTTCGCTCTTCTTGCAGGCTTCCCTCCGACGATCGGCGTCGCTGCGGCGTCTCGTGTTTCACGGGCAGCGCTCTCTATTCAGTGAGGACGTGAGAACGCCTGCGCTCCCGGAGAGCCCGGGATCCCTGCTCCGGGCTGCTCATTTGAGGCCTCTGTGCGGAGCGTTCTTTCTAGTTACGCGCCCCGCGTGAGCCTCTCCTTCGGCCGTTTTCCCAAGGCGTTGGAAATGCTTCCGGGAAACGCCGTCGTTTCCGAAACGTTTCGCCGTGCCCTTGCCGGTAGGGGATCCCGTGAGAGCGGGGAGAGGCGGCCGACGTCCGCGCGAGGAAAGAAGCGCGGCGCAAAGAAGGGACCTCTTTGGCCCGCCTGGTCCGCTTTGGAGAGTTTTCTTTTGCACCTGAAGATGGGGTCTGCGAGTGCCGCGCGCAGCGCACGCGTTTGTCCCCCCCCCCCCCCCGTTCTTTTAGCGAGACCGTGCGCGTCCTCGAGCTGTTTGTCCCGGGGGGGGAGTCGCTGCGGGAATTGCTGGGGAGGCCCTGACGGCGGGACGTGAGAAAGACGCCTTTGACCGCGTGCGTGCGGCCGAAGAAACGTCGGCCGAGGGATCCCGGTAAAGAACTGCTCGCCCGGGTTTGCTGCCTCGCAACGCGTCGTCGGAGTTTTTTACGAACGCTCCTCCTCGGGGAAGCGCCCGTTCGTTCCGTGAATACGAGTGCAAAAACGCGCACGTTACCGACCCTTGAAAGCGAGTCCGTGGCGCTGGGGTGGCGTGCGTAGCCGAGCCTAAATCCCGTAGTAACGCCTTTCGATGTCGTTCTCTTCTACGAAAGCCCTTAGAGCAGATGAAAACGTTTCTCGCCCTCTTTGGTTTGTCGAACGGGCCGCGATCCCGAGAAAAACCTGCGGCGAAGGAGACGTAGTAGCGGGTTTCCCTAGAGAAGGTGTCTTGTGCTGTGCTCGAGGGCTTGCCGTGCGCTTTGTCCGAGGGCGGGCGGCGAATGCCCGCTTTCCTCTCGAGCGGCCCCTGGGGAGCAGAGAGTTGCGCCTCGGAGGCAAGCTGTTTCTTGCAGCTGGCTTTGAAGAAGCTGCCTAGCCGCGCAAAGTAACGGCAGCGCTGGGGAGTCGCTGGAAGCGCTTAAAAGAGCGTCTTTCCCTTTTCGAGAAGGCGATGCGCTTTCCTCGCTAATCCCCGTAGTAACTAACGGAGCCAGGTAAGTGGTAGCTAGGTGAGCGAGCCGTTAGCCTTTCTCCCCTAGGAATAGCCTTTAGGCTGCGATCGCTGCTAGAAAGGGCCGGCTCTTTTCGAAACGGAACGAGCCTTTGGCGGCGCTACGGGACACGAGCTAAAAAGGTGATGGGAATAGTAACGTTTTCATGCTTTAACGTGCCAGACGTACTGTGTGCCAGCATCTCGTGCTGTTGAATAATAAAAACTGAGCAGTCTGTCGAGCAACTAGCGCGGCTTGCTTTGGCCTGTTTATTTCGTTTAACAATCGGTAAAGGCAGGAGGTGGGAAGTCCTAAAGAAGAACGGCCGCTTCTTGGACCGCTTGCAAATTGTCCCGTGAAGGAGGTGGTGGTGGGGGGGGGGGGGTTGTTTGCTTGTTTGTTTCTTTTTTTTTAAGTGCAGCCTCTGCCTCTTTTTTGTCTGTGGAGTATTTTGCAACGACGTGCAAAGGAAAGCGCTGTTCCTGAAGCCTCCGGGAGAAGCGGCTCGAGCACGACACGCGGCGACTCTGCGCCTCGCAGCGGGCGCTGTAAATAAGGGCGGGTGAGCTGAGGCGAGGGCGCTGCGGGGCGCGGCGGCGGCGGCGGGGTGCGGGTGCCGCGGGCAGAGGGGCGGGGCCGGAAGGCGACGGCTGCGGAGCGAAGGGCGGGAGGGTGGGGGAGCGCTGCACCACCCCGGCGCCGGGCATGCTGGGAGCGGTAGTCTTCCGGCACCGGGCTGCCGGGCGGCCATGTTGCTTTTGCGCCGGGCATGCTGGGAGCGGTAGTCTTCCGGCACCGGGCTGCCGGGCGGCCCTTTTAGTCTGCACGGCATGCCGGGAGCTATAGTTTTCTGGCAGGGGTTTTCCCGGCAGCCGTTTTAGTCTGCAGGGCGTGCCGGGAGGTGCAGTCTTCCCGTACCGGCCTTCTGGGAGACCGTGTTGCGCCTCCCGAGGTGGCGGGAGGTGCGGTTCTCTGTCGGCGGGCTTCCCGGCAGCTGTTCGCGTTGTGCTCTGGGGCAGGCCAGCAGCTGTACTTCCAGGTGCCTGTGCCTTCTCCGCCCTGCAGCAGTGGCCCGCTGGGGGTGTGTGTGTGTGTGTGTGTGTTTTTGTGTGGTCCTTACCGGACACGTGTCGCTCGGGTGTCGAAAAAGCAGGACTGCACCGTGGCGCATGCACACGGCGGCCGGCCGTGCTCCCTGCTGCCCTCGGGGTGTCCAAAAAGCGGTATTGCACGAAAAGGGGGGGGCGCGCGTGTGCACCGCGCTCCGCCGCGCTCCCTGCTGCCACCCGGTGTCCGAAAAGCGGTACTGCACCCGGTGGGGGGGGGCGCGCGTGCGCACACAGGCGGCGAGCACATGCTCAGTGCCGGGCGCCATGTTTGCCGCTACTCTCCGCCGTTTCGGTAACGGGTAAGCGAATGGCGCGTGCTCGTCGCCCCTTCCCGGTGCTCACGGAGCGGCCACGGGCGCGGGCAGCCTCGGGGCGCTCGCTGGGAGCCCCGGGCTGCCGCGGCGGGCTGCGGTTCGCACGCGTGAGCCGCCCGGCTGCAGCGCCGCGCCGCGAGCACGCGAGTGCGCCATTGCGGGTCTCGCCTCCCCCCCCCGGCTCCCCCCCCCGCCCCTGGGGCTCCCCCCGCTCCCCCCTCCCCTCGGGCTCCCCCCCGCTCCCCCCGCCCCTCGGGCTCCCCTCGCTCCCCCCCTCCCCTCGGGCTCCCCCTCGCTCCCCCCTCCCCTCGGGCTCCCCCTCGCTCCCCCCGCCCCTCGGGCTCCCCTCGCTCCCCCCGCCCCTCGGGCTCCCCCTCGCTCCCCCCGCCCCTCGGGCTCCCCCTCGCTCCCCCCGCCCCTCGGGCTCCCCCGGCTCCCCCCCGCCCCTCGGGTTCCCCCGGCTCCCCCCTCCCCTCGGGCTCCCCCGGCTCCCCCCTCCCCTCGGGCTCCCCCGGCTCCCCCCTCCCCTCGGGCTTCCCCGGCTCCCCCCTCCCCTCGGGGTCCCCCGGCGGCGGGGAAGCAAGATGGCGGCGAGCAGGGAGGGCGTTTTGGCCGGGCGGCGGCGGCGGGTGAGGACGGAGGCGGCGTGGAGGGAAGGACGTGGGGCCCCCGGTGAGGCGAGCGCGCAGGTTCGGGGGGCGCCGGGCGTGGGGCTGCGTCCTGCCCGCTGCGGCCGTCGCTGCGCGGAGGCGGCGGTGCGGGGCGAGTGTGTATGGGGGGGGGGCGGGCTGGGGCTGGGGCCGGGCGCCGGGAGCGGCGGGAGCGCGGGGCAGGGCGGGCTGGAGCGCGGGTGCGACGTTGCGTCTCGCGTGTGCGGCGTTTAGGGCGCCGGTTCGTTGGCGGCGCGGCCGGGCAGGAGCGGGGGGGCAGGCGGGCCCCGGAGCAGGGCTGCGGCGCGGCGTCGGCCCTGTAGCGTTTCTAAAGGGTTTACTCTGTAGCGTGTGATGCAAAGCGGTGTGTTAAGAGCTTTCCTTTGGGGGAAAGAAGGAAAAAGAAAGGGGGGACGGGGGAAAAAAACACGGGAAAGAGAAAAAGAGCGTGCGTCAGTCGAAGTGTTTTGTTGGAAGCGAAACGCAATTTTCTCCCTTCGTTACAGAGGCGGCGGAAGCGACGATAGCGAGTGCTGACCAAGAGCCAAGGCGGACGAGCGAGCGAGCGGTTTTTTGCGCTTAGTCCCTAAGGGAGGGGCGGGCTGAAACGAGGAAGCAAGAACGCAGCAGCAGAGCCTCGATCTCCCCGGAAGCCGCGGCAGCAGGAGGCGTTCCGGCCCGGGTAACTAAGGTAACTCTCGATGCAGAACGTTTGTTGTTTTGGCCTTCCGGAGGCGGCGCTGGGGACTAAGCGACCCGTTGCTGCCCTGCGGCTATCGTTAACCGTAGCTGCCTTAGTTTTGCTTCGGTCGTTTGTATTTTGTTTTGTTATCGTACACGCGTACGTAGAAAAGGAAAGATGAGATATTTAATTTCTAGATTCGTTGCCCCGGCTGAAGCTGAGGAGGCCAGAAAAACGTAAGCGAGCCGAAGTAATCAAATGAAAAGGAACCGAGCGAGAGCCGTCTCCGTCGCCCCAAAAGGGAAAGCCCCTTCCTCCCGGCGAGGAAGGTTCGCCGTTGATAGCGATCGGAATAACGGACGACCGACATCTAACGGCAGGTGCATACGCGTTACGGAAAGGACGCCGCGTCCATCCGTCTCTGCGCGCGTGACTTTCTGCGTCTGCGAAGCGTCTTGGTGCTTTAAGAGCCCCAAGGCAGCAAATTCCTGTCTTAGGGGAACGGCGGTCAGGCGGCCAGAGAGAGAGGGAGAGGGAAGCGTGCGAATTGTAAAACGGAGAGGTGGCTTTCAGGAAGGCTCAGTTAGCGCGACCCCGGGTGAATTGCCTGGCAATGGCGTTTGGGGCAGCAGGAAGGCGGCAGCTAGAAGGAAAGTGAAAGCCTCGCGGAGTTAAGACTCCTTCTCGTCAGTTCCAGCTCCAAGCAATCTTAGGAGGATTTAATTTCCTCCAGCAGCGTTAAGCTGGCTTTGCCGGTATCGGCGCACCGTGATGGAAATGGCGGGAAAGGAGTCAGGAACGGAACCGGAACGAGGAAGGTGACGCTGCTTTCGCTAAACCGGAAGGAGCGGCCGTAAAATCTGCTGCCCTCAAATTCCCGGGACGAGGCAAGGCTTTTTCAGTAAAGCTTTCCGCATCTGCTGACTCCGTGGGAGCAGCGCCGTTAGAAAAGAGCGGCAGGGAAAGCGGGTGCCGGTAGCATCGTCCTTCCATGCCCTTTGGGGCCGCAGCAAAAACTCTCCGGCTGCGGGAAGGGCTGTTCAGCAGCCGCCTGGGCTGTAACCGCCTGCGAGGCTTTTGCCTTTGAGAGCGCAGAGGCGATGCAGCCTGCTCGGTCGTGCCGAAAACGGGGACGCGGGAGGTTTCTGCAAGATTGATCTCCAGCGGCTGCTTAGTCGAACTTTCCCTTCGCAGCCAGCCCGACTGTCATCGCGGCTCCCAAAAGAGGGCTTGGGGGAGGCGGTGTTTGTGGCTCGCCTGTTCTCGTTCATCTTGTGCGTGTGTGTGCGCGTGCGTGTGTGTGAGATGTGCTTGTGTGAATTTTTCTTTTTTGCCCTTCCTTCCCTCCTTCCCTCCTTCCCTCCTTCCGTTATTGGCTTTTCCTGGGCCTCCATCAGACCAGAGCTGTCACCTCCCAGCACAGGCTTTAGGCAAGACACGTTCTGCCAGCCACGAGCAGCTTAGCTTTGGCTGCCACAATTTCAGCTTAGCTTTACGCTCTCTGGCACTGCTGTTTTTTTCTTTTTTATAAATTGTGTTACTCCTAGGCGTTGGGCACGTCGGGGAACGACTGCGGGCTCCCACCCTCAGCCCTTTGTCGGCAAGTTCTCGGGTGTCGAGAGCGGCCGGGGGACTCCGCGTGCCGGCGGAAAGCTTCTCTGCCCGCTCCTGACGGGGAGCCTTCGGCCGCGGGACGCTCGGCGGCGTCCTTCCCGCGCTCGTGAGTCGTAGGCCGCGGTTCGCGCGCCAGCAGGGCAGGGTGTGTGTGTGTGGGGGGGGGAATAGCGCCTGGCAGCCCGGCGGCTCCGGCGTCGCTGTTGCTAGCGGGGCCCCGAGGCCCGTGTGCGGCCTCGGCTGCCTGTCGGGAGCTTTCTTTTGGTGCGTTTGCCTGGCAAAAGCGGCGAGGGAGGCCTCAAGTAGGAATTTTCGCGCCTAGGCGGCTGAGCTGTGCCCCCAGCCAGCTGCCTTGGCCTCGCTTTGCCGCTTAGCGTCGTCACGGCGACTCGGGCGCCCGCGATAAAAACCGTTCCGGGGCTGAGGGGAGGCCCCGCGTTTGCCCCGCTTGGTTGGGAGACCGTCGTTAAAGCTTGGGGGGGGGGGGGGCGGGGGACACGAAGCTCCGAAAGGAGACTCTGCCGGTGACCTCGGCGGTCCGATTCGTTTGCAGGCTGACGTTCCGAGGGCCGGCGAGCGGCAGAGGAGCGGCTCAGCCCGTTCGCTTGATTTTGGCGATACTGTTTGAAGGAAGCGCGTAAGTACAGACGGGGTCTGGGGGGGTTTTCGCCCGAGACGGGAAAGAGCGAGGAAGATCGGAGAGTGCGGAGAAACTAGGTGCCGCGGGCGCTGAGGCTGCGAAGGGCCGAGAGAATTTGGGCTTAAGCATCTGAAAGGGGCTGCTAACGCGCGAGGAGCGGTAAAATACCGTCGCTGAACAGCAGGCTCCTTTGCAGCCCTCCGTCCCCCTCGGCGGCCTTCTCGTTCCGTTTCCGCGCCTCCGTTCGGCTCCCCGTCCGCCCGTTTGCCTCCCTCTCCCTCTTCTGCCCTGCGCTGTCCCCTTTCTCTGTCCGCCTTTGCCTCCCTCTTTTTCCCTCGCCGCCTTTGTGGCCAGCTCTCCCCCCTTCTCGCTCTCTTCGGAATTGAGGTGCAAATGAGCCGTATTAAGATGCTGCTGTTGAAAGCTTTACGGATTTCCCCACCGCCCGCCATTCCCCCCCCACCCCCCCCAAAAAAAAATGCATCTTGCTTTTCCTTTTTGGTTTATCATAACATGTAGATGCCGTAAATCTCTTGGAGACGGGGAAACATCTGTTTTACCGTCTCGTTCCTGTTTAACAAGCGCCATCTGCTATTAGGCTCTCAGGAGGGCAGCGATCGCGGAAGGACGCGTCTTTTGAGATGTGCCTTTGCAAAGGGGGTTCGGCCGCCTGGGGGATGGATCGAAGCCTTTGAGGCTGCCTCCGATCTGTTTCATTTCGTTCTGAATTTCTTCCTTTCTTTGCTTTCTCCTAGGGCGTCTGTCAGCTAACGAGCAAAGAAGGTGGAACGGCCCGTCCGCGCGGGAGAACCGACGCACGGTAAACGCGAATACGCCAGACCTCCGCTACGTCACGGGCGTTTGTTTACGTCCGTGCGTTCGAATCTCTAGTTGCGCGTTCGGGACGCGGCATCTGCCCGGTGTCCGACTCCTCCGTGTAGCGCGGAAGGCGCTGTACAGCTGCCGGTCTCTACGGGAGGTTGTTAGCGAGGAGGAGAACGGCGTGTTCCGGCTCGCGGCCGCCAAACGGGCTCCTTTAGGTCCGCTTTCGGACTTGGGGCCTGCTTCGTCGGTCCGCTTGGACGCGGTTTCTCGGGGGGAACGCGAGCGCTTTCCCTGTGCTTTTCCCGTGTCGAAACCAACCGGTAGTTTATAGGCCGGAGCGGTTGTGCCGTACCTTCCTTTGAGAGGCGTTTCGTCCTCGTCTCGGGCTTCGGGGAAAATAAATTGGACGGAATTGCCGAAGGCGCGCCTTGAAATAGGCGGTAAATCCAGAAGCGTGTCTGGATTGCGAGGGGCTCGTGACTTGGTCTTTGTCCTCAACGTCTGCTTTTCTTTCGCTCTTCTTGCAGGCTTCCCTCCGACGATCGGCGTCGCTGCGGCGTCTCGTGTTTCACGGGCAGCGCTCTCTATTCAGTGAGGACGTGAGAACGCCTGCGCTCCCGGAGAGCCCGGGATCCCTGCTCCGGGCTGCTCATTTGAGGCCTCTGTGCGGAGCATTCTTTCTAGTTACGCGCCCCGCGTGAGCCTCTCCTTCGGCCGTTTTCCCAAGGCGTTGGAAATGCTTCCGGGAAACGCCGTCGTTTCCGAAACGTTTCGCCGTGCCCTTGCCGGTAGGGGATCCCGTGAGAGCGGGGAGAGGCGGCCGACGTCCGCGCGAGGAAAGAAGCGCGGCGCAAAGAAGGGACCTCTTTGGCCCGCCTGGTCCGCTTTGGAGAGTTTTCTTTTGCACCTGAAGATGGGGTCTGCGAGTGCCGCGCGCAGCGCACGCGTTTGTCCCCCCCCCCCCCGTTCTTTTAGCGAGACCGTGCGCGTCCTCGAGCTGTTTGTCCCGGGGGGGGGAGTCGCTGCGGGAATTGCTGGGGAGGCCCTGACGGCGGGACGTGAGAAAGACGCCTTTGACCGCGTGCGTGCGGCCGAAGAAACGTCGGCCGAGGGATCCCGGTAAAGAACTGCTCGCCCGGGTTTGCTGCCTCGCAACGCGTCGTCGGAGTTTTTTACGAACGCTCCTCCTCGGGGAAGCGCCCGTTCGTTCCGTGAATACGAGTGCAAAAACGCGCACGTTACCGACCCTTGAAAGCGAGTCCGTGGCGCTGGGGGTGGCGTGCGTAGCCGAGCCTAAATCCCGTAGTAACGCCTTTCGATGTCGTTCTCTTCTACGAAAGCCCTTAGAGCAGATGAAAACGTTTCTCGCCCTCTTTGGTTTGTCGAACGGGCCGCGATCCCGAGAAAAACCTGCGGCGAAGGAGACGTAGTAGCGGGTTTCCCTAGAGAAGGTGTCTTGTGCTGTGCTCGAGGGCTTGCCGTGCGCTTTGTCCGAGGGCGGGCGGCGAATGCCCGCTTTCCTCTCGAGCGGCCCCTGGGGAGCAGAGAGTTGCGCCTCGGAGGCAAGCTGTTTCTTGCAGCTGGCTTTGAAGAAGCTGCCTAGCCGCGCAAAGTAACGGCAGCGCTGGGGAGTCGCTGGAAGCGCTTAAAAGAGCGTCTTTCCCTTTTCGAGAAGGCGATGCGCTTTCCTCGCTAATCCCCGTAGTAACTAACGGAGCCAGGTAAGTGGTAGCTAGGTGAGCGAGCCGTTAGCCTTTCTCCCCTAGGAATAGCCTTTAGGCTGCGATCGCTGCTAGAAAGGGCCGGCTCTTTTCGAAACGGAACGAGCCTTTGGCGGCGCTACGGGACACGAGCTAAAAAGGTGATGGGAATAGTAACGTTTTCATGCTTTAACGTGCCAGACGTACTGTGTGCCAGCATCTCGTGCTGTTGAATAATAAAAACTGAGCAGTCTGTCGAGCAACTAGCGCGGCTTGCTTTGGCCTGTTTATTTCGTTTAACAATCGGTAAAGGCAGGAGGTGGGAAGTCCTAAAGAAGAACGGCCGCTTCTTGGACCGCTTGCAAATTGTCCCGTGAAGGAGGTGGTGGTGGTGGTGGTGGGGGGGGGGGGGTTGTTTGCTTGTTTGTTTCTTTTTTTTTAAGTGCAGCCTCTGCCTCTTTTTTGTCTGTGGAGTATTTTGCAACGACGTGCAAAGGAAAGCGCTGTTCCTGAAGCCTCCGGGAGAAGCGGCTCGAGCACGACACGCGGCGACTCTGCGCCTCGCAGCGGGCGCTGTAAATAAGGGCGGGTGAGCTGAGGCGAGGGCGCTGCGGGGCGCGGCGGCGGCGGCGGGGTGCGGGTGCCGCGGGCAGAGGGGCGGGGCCGGAAGGCGACGGCTGCGGAGCGAAGGGCGGGAGGGTGGGGGAGCGCTGCACCACCCCGGCGCCGGGCATGCTGGGAGCGGTAGTCTTCCGGCACCGGGCTGCCGGGCGGCCATGTTGCTTTTGCGCCGGGCATGCTGGGAGCGGTAGTCTTCCGGCACCGGGCTGCCGGGCGGCCCTTTTAGTCTGCACGGCATGCCGGGAGCTATAGTTTTTCTGGCAGGGGTTTTCCCGGCAGCCGTTTTAGTCTGCAGGGCGTGCCGGGAGGTGCAGTCTTCCCGTACCGGCCTTCTGGGAGACCGTGTTGCGCCTCCCGAGGTGGCGGGAGGTGCGGTTCTCTGTCGGCGGGCTTCCCGGCAGCTGTTCGCGTTGTGCTCTGGGGCAGGCCAGCAGCTGTACTTCCAGGTGCCTGTGCCTTCTCCGCCCTGCAGCAGTGGCCCGCTGGGGGTGTGTGTGTGTGTGTGTGTGTTTTTGTGTGGTCCTTACCGGACACGTGTCGCTCGGGTGTCGAAAAAGCAGGACTGCACCGTGGCGCATGCACACGGCGGCCGGCCGTGCTCCCTGCTGCCCTCGGGGTGTCCAAAAAGCGGTATTGCACGAAAAGGGGGGGGCGCGCGTGTGCACCGCGCTCCGCCGCGCTCCCTGCTGCCACCCGGTGTCCGAAAAGCGGTACTGCACCCGGTGGGGGGGGCGCACGTGCGCACCGCGTTCTGCCGCGCTCACTGCTGCCCTCCGGTGTCCGAAAAGCGGGTACTGCACCCGGTGGGGGGGGCGCGCGTGCGCACACAGGCGGCGAGCACATGCTCAGTGCCGGGCGCCATGTTTGCCGCTACTCTCCGCCGTTTCGGTAACGGGGTAAGCGAATGGCGCGTGCTCGTCGCCCCTTCCCGGTGCTCACGGAGCGGCCACGGGCGCGGGCAGCCTCGGGGCGCTCGCTGGGAGCCCCGGGCTGCCGCGGCGGGCTGCGGTTCGCACGCGTGAGCCGCCCGGCTGCAGCGCCGCGCCGCGAGCACGCGAGTGCGCCATTGCGGGTCTCGCCTCCCCCCCCCGGCTCCCCCCCCGCCCCTGGGGCTCCCCCCGCTCCCCCCGCCCCTCGGGCTCCCCCCCGCTCCCCCCCTCCCCTCGGGCTCCCCTCGCTCCCCCCCTCCCCTCGGGCTCCCCCTCGCTCCCCCCTCCCCTCGGGCTCCCCCTCGCTCCCCCCGCCCCTCGGGCTCCCCTCGCTCCCCCCTCCCCTCGGGCTCCCCCTCGCTCCCCCCTCCCCTCGGGCTCCCCCTCGCTCCCCCCGCCCCTCGGGCTCCCCTCGCTCCCCCCGCCCCTCGGCTCCCCCTCGCTCCCCCCGCCCCTCGGGCTCCCCCTCGCTCCCCCCGCCCCTCGGGCTCCCCCGGCTCCCCCCCGCCCCTCGGGTTCCCCCGGCTCCCCCCTCCCCTCGGGCTCCCCCGGCTCCCCCCTCCCCTCGGGCTCCCCCGGCTCCCCCCTCCCCTCGGGCTTCCCCGGCTCCCCCCTCCCCTCGGGGTCCCCCGGCGGCGGGGAAGCAAGATGGCGGCGAGCAGGGAGGGCGTTTTGGCCGGGCGGCGGCGGCGGGTGAGGACGGAGGCGGCGTGGAGGGAAGGACGTGGGGCCCCCGGTGAGGCGAGCGCGCAGGTTCGGGGGGCGCCGGGCGTGGGGCTGCGTCCTGCCCGCTGCGGCCGTCGCTGCGCGGAGGCGGCGGTGCGGGGCGAGTGTGTATGGGGGGGGGGCGGGCTGGGGCTGGGGCCGGGCGCCGGGAGCGGCGGGAGCGCGGGGCAGGGCGGGCTGGAGCGCGGGTGCGACGTTGCGTCTCGCGTGTGCGGCGTTTAGGGCGCCGGTTCGTTGGCGGCGCGGCCGGGCAGGAGCGGGGGGGCAGGCGGGCCCCGGAGCAGGGCTGCGGCGCGGCGTCGGCCCTGTAGCGTTTCTAAAGGGTTTACTCTGTAGCGTGTGATGCAAAGCGGTGTGTTAAGAGCTTTCCTTTGGGGGAAAGAAGGAAAAAGAAAGGGGGGACGGGGGAAAAAAACACGGGAAAGAGAAAAAGAGCGTGCGTCAGTCGAAGTGTTTTGTTGGAAGCGAAACGCAATTTTCTCCCTTCGTTACAGAGGCGGCGGAAGCGACGATAGCGAGTGCTGACCAAGAGCCAAGGCGGACGAGCGAGCGAGCGGTTTTTTGCGCTTAGTCCCTAAGGGAGGGGCGGGCTGAAACGAGGAAGCAAGAACGCAGCAGCAGAGCCTCGATCTCCCCGGAAGCCGCGGCAGCAGGAGGCGTTCCGGCCCGGGTAACTAAGGTAACTCTCGATGCAGAACGTTTGTTGTTTTGGCCTTCCGGAGGCGGCGCTGGGGACTAAGCGACCCGTTGCTGCCCTGCGGCTATCGTTAACCGTAGCTGCCTTAGTTTTGCTTCGGTCGTTTGTATTTTGTTTTGTTATCGTACACGCGTACGTAGAAAAGGAAAGATGAGATATTTAATTTCTAGATTCGTTGCCCCGGCTGAAGCTGAGGAGGCCAGAAAAACGTAAGCGAGCCGAAGTAATCAAATGAAAAGGAACCGAGCGAGAGCCGTCTCCGTCGCCCCAAAAGGGAAAGCCCCTTCCTCCCGGCGAGGAAGGTTCGCCGTTGATAGCGATCGGAATAACGGACGACCGACATCTAACGGCAGGTGCATACGCGTTACGGAAAGGACGCCGCGTCCATCCGTCTCTGCGCGCGTGACTTTCTGCGTCTGCGAAGCGTCTTGGTGCTTTAAGAGCCCCAAGGCAGCAAATTCCTGTCTTAGGGGAACGGCGGTCAGGCGGCCAGAGAGAGAGGGAGAGGGAAGCGTGCGAATTGTAAAACGGAGAGGTGGCTTTCAGGAAGGCTCAGTTAGCGCGACCCCGGGTGAATTGCCTGGCAATGGCGTTTGGGGCAGCAGGAAGGCGGCAGCTAGAAGGAAAGTGAAAGCCTCGCGGAGTTAAGACTCCTTCTCGTCAGTTCCAGCTCCAAGCAATCTTAGGAGGATTTAATTTCCTCCAGCAGCGTTAAGCTGGCTTTGCCGGTATCGGCGCACCGTGATGGAAATGGCGGGAAAGGAGTCAGGAACGGAACCGGAACGAGGAAGGTGACGCTGCTTTCGCTAAACCGGAAGGAGCGGCCGTAAAATCTGCTGCCCTCAAATTCCCGGGACGAGGCAAGGCTTTTTCAGTAAAGCTTTCCGCATCTGCTGACTCCGTGGGAGCAGCGCCGTTAGAAAAGAGCGGCAGGGAAAGCGGGTGCCGGTAGCATCGTTCTCTTCCATGCCCA